>NC_091475.1:193203371-193455871 GCF_036971445.1 Narcine bancroftii
TTCTCAATGTACCTCCTTAAATATTTATCCCATGTCCCCTGGCTCTTGTCTCATCTACCGTTGGAAACAATTTGTCTACCTCTACTTCATAATTTTGTTTCTATAAGATCTCATTCTTCTGAATTCCACATGCATAGGTCAAAACAACTTGATCACTCTTCATAAACTAACAGCCTCCTCCCCAAAATCAACACTGAACCTGGTCTGCACCATCTCCCAGCCAATGTATCCTTTCACAAGTAAGGAGACCAGAACTGTACACAGTACTCTAGGTGCAGCTTCCCCAGTACCCTGAGCAGCTGCAGTAGAACCTTCCTAATCTTAAGTTGAATTCCTGTAGCAATGAAGGCAAAATTCCTCTTGCCGCCTTGATTCTGCTGCCCCCGGATGCAGAGTTGGGCAGAAAAGTGGCCAATGGAGTTCAATCTGGATAAGTGTGGGATGATTGTATTTTGGAAGGACAAACCAGAAGGCTGAGTAGAAGGATAATGGTCAGTTACTTAAGACCAAATCCTTGGGGGGCCAAATCTATATATCCCTCACAGGTTGATAGGATAGTTAAGAAGGCCTATAGGATGCTGGGCTTCATTCATAAGGGGATTGAGCTCAGGAGTAGCGAGGTCATGTTGCAACTCTGCAAATCTCTGACAGGACCACACTTTGAGTATTGTGTTCAGTTCTGATCACCTCATTATAGGAAGGATGTGGAAGCTATGGAGAGGGTGCAGAGGAGATTTACCATGATGTTGGTTGGATGGAAAATAAGCCTTATGAGGTAAGGTTAGCAGAGCTTGGACTTTTCTATTTGGAGCATAGAAGGACGAGAGGAGATTTGATAGAGGTCTACAGGATTATGAGAGGCAGAGATAAGGTGGACACCCAGTGCCTGTTTCCCAAGGCAGGAATGGCAAACACCAGAGGACCTCCATACATAGTGAAAGGAGGGAAGTTTAGGGGAGACATCAGGGGTAGTTTTTTAAATTAATACTCGGGCCAAGTAGTTCAGTCTTGTCTTGAATCCAGATAGTGGAGGTTGCTGTTGATGTATCTCATTCTATCTGGGGTAAGCAATGTTGTCTGTTCATGGTTCTGAGAATTCTATAATTCTTTTCTTCCTGCACGTGACGAGCAGGAAGACCAGCACTTGTTGTTCATCCCTGAGACACCCCAACCTTGTAAACTCTAATAGACCCAGACCAATCAGTCTCTCGTCATTGAACCTCACACATCATCCAGGCAAGGGGGACAGATTTTCTTCCCAATTGGTGTGAGTGAACCAGCTGGATGTTTTTTTTAAACAATTCCATTTTGCAAAAATGAAAATTTTATTCTATATTTTGAATTTAAAAGTTCAGCTGCCTTGGCACAATTCAAGCTCATCCATTGAGATAGATAGTCCTACCCTCTCAATCCATGTTACAATACCCAGTGATGATATCAGCCAGTAATGATTAATGTTTTGCCGTTCTCAGACCAGGAGCAGACAATGTGGCTTTGTGAGGAGTAGGTCATCTCTAACCAATTTGATCGAGTATTTTGAGAGATGACAAAGATGGTTGTTAAGGGTAGGGCAGTGGATGTTGTCTACATGGATTTTAGTAAGGTGCCTCATGGAAGGCTGATTCAAAAGTATGGATGCATGGGATCTATGGCAAGTTGGTACTTTTCATATGAAATTGGCTGGTCCCCTAGAATGCAGAGGCCGGTGGTGAAATGTAGTTGTTATTCAGATGGAGGCCTGTGACCAATGTTGTGATGTTGGGATCTCTGATGTTTGTTGGATTATGAAAAGTTGCATAGCTTTAGTAAGTTTCCAGATTGTACAATGTTCAGTGCAATTGTGGAGAGTGTTGAGGATTATTAAAGAATAAAATTAGACTAGTTACAGATCTGGGCAGAGGAATGGCAGATGGATTTTAAAGTGAGATGTTTTGGGTGACAAGTGTGAGATTTTGCCCTTTAGGAGGTCAAATGACAGGCCTCTAGTATTCATGTGCATAGGGATCTGTGGGACCAGCTCCATAGTTTATTAATCGCTTTCAGGTGGCCACAAAGCCTGGCAGAAAAGCCGCACAGAATACCCCTGTGCGGCTGTCGGGTGGCCATCTGAAACCGGAAAAGCCAGCCAGGAGGATTACTTACCTAACCTTTCTCCGAGAGGTATAACTATCCTGCACAGAGTATCGATTGTGGCAGCTGAAAGCGGCGGGCTGCCAGGGGACGGGCTCATGACATCGCGGTGATGTCATCAGCCATCAATTCCTGAGATAAGGAAGCCAGACTTCTTCAAATTTTATTTCACACCCTCTCCAGCTGCTGGTTCTCTCCCCGCCCCCCACCCTTGCCCGGCTGCCACTGTCAGGTTCCCCCCCCCCCACTACCCTTGCCCGCCCGATTCCCATTGCCGCTGCTGGTCCCCCCCCTCGCCCGCTCGGCTCCTACTGCCAGTTTCCCCCCCCCCCCCCCCGCCCAACTCCCGCAGCCGCTGCTGTTCTCCACCCTCACCCGCCCGACTCCCACTGCTGCTTTGGGGGTGGGGGCGGAGACTGGCAGAGGGAGTCAGGTGGGTGAGGGAGACTGGCAGAGGGAGTCAGGTGGGTGAGGGTGGGGGTGGGGTGGGGTGACCGGCAGCGGCCACAGGAATTGGGTGGATGAGGGTGGGGGGGGGGAACCGGAGCAGCAATGTGAGTTGGGTGGGCAAGGGTGGGGGGGGATCTAGCAGCAGGAGTTAGGTGGGCGAGGGGAGGCTGGCAGTGGGAGTCGGGTGGGTGAGGGTGGGGAACCAGCAGCGGCAATGAGAGTTAGCCGGGCGAGGGTGGGGTGGGGGGAACTGGCAGCTGGAGTCGGGTATGCGAGGGTGGTGGGGAGACCAGCAGTGGGAGTCAAGTCATGCCTGAGTTGTTTGTCAGGCATGCCTTGATGTGCTGCTATGACATGAGGTCAGTGTGGGTGGGACTAGGCACCTGTTTGGAGTTGCTGGCTTTCGCTGCTAGACGGCTAGCAGTCAGCTGGCACGTTTAGGTGCCAGAAAGCTGTCCATTCCGTAGCCACCTAAACTTGCTAGCTGAACTCCTCTAGCCGCGTTTGCAGGCACCTAATCTTCTATCAGAACACCTGAAAGCAGCTCTTGACAGTGGCCACACAAGAAGACAGGGGGTAAAGAAGGTGTATGGCAAGCTTGGCTTCATTGAGTCGGGCACTGAGTACAAAACTAAGGAGGTCATGCTACAGCTATTATAAAACTTTGGTTAGGCAGCTCTTGGAATATCATGCGCAATTCTGGTCACCCCATTATTGGAAGGATGTGGAAGCTTTGGAAAGCGACGGAAGAGTAATGCCAGGATGTTGTGCATTTTGTGGAGAGATTGGACAAAACCTGGGTTGTTTTCTCTGGAGCTTAGGAGGCTAAGGGATGACCTGATAAAGGTGTATAAAATCACGAGAGCCATTGATGAGGATGACGGCCAGAATCCTTTTCCCAGAGTAAAAAGGTTGCACATGAGGAAAATGCCCTTAATGTGAGGGGGTGGGGGGTGGAAGTGGAAGGTGCCTGGAACGGGCTGCCAGGAGTAGTGATGGAAACAGATTCAATACTGACTTTTAAGAGGCTTCTGGCTAGGCACATGAATTTGGAGGGGTATCTGCCAGCAGCAAGTATAGTGTTTTAGTTTGATTTGGACAACATGTTCAACTGAGACATATGGGCCAAAGGGTGGTCTCATGCGCTATGTTGATCTATGGTCAAACTTGCAATTTAGAAAGGGGTCATTTGATATGGTGGTCCTGTACTCTGAAATGCAAATTAAAAGTCCCAGAGTAAAGGTGTGCACTGATTTTTTTGTAGAGTTAAAGTTCAAATTTTTTGGCAGAGTACATGCATGACATCACATACCATCCTGAGATTCTTTTTCCTGCGGGTGAGGCAGAATTACCACTTATTGGTAGTGCAAAAAAAGTCAACAAATGAAGAATTGTAAATGAACTGTGCAATACAGTGGGGGTGGGGGGGGGGAATAAAAGTGCAACAGTGAGAGCCCTTTAATGAACCCCTGATTGAGTTTGTTATTGAGGAGTCTGATGGTGGAGGGGTAGTCGCTGTTCCTGAACCAGGTGGTGCGAGTCTTGTGGCACCTAGACCTCTTTCCTGATGGCAGCAGCGAGAAGAGCGTGTGCTCTGAATTAGGACTGAACTGAGAGATACCTGATCAAAGGATAACATATTGGTATTTTCAAAATTAAATTGTGTGTCGATAAACAAGGGGAAGTACACATCTGCAAAGAATATTTTAACACTAAGACTCTGGGGGTATGGAAGAGCTTGGTAAATTTTATTCTGCACATTCACTGTATCAAGGCGGGTAGCAAGATTGCAAAAACATTGCTTCATTATCTGTTCAAAGGCATGGGTGACTCTTCTCGCTGCTCTATTGCTGCTTTTGGAGTCTGAATATCTCCTGTGTTAAACGAAATGATTTGAAGTGTGATTCATTGCAGAAACCGGTTATGCATTGCTGCAGGTAGCTAATTATTTTGCCTTCCCATCTGTTGCATCCATCTCTGAGCTTCCCTGCCAGATTCCTGTGACCTACCAAGCTGTTTAAAATCCCAATGTATTTTTAGCTTCAGTAGAAAATCTTGCATCTGGCCCAATGCCCTGTGTGCATCTCTCATTCTGACTGAGAAATTAATCTCATAAATTCACACCTAAACCATTATGCCAAACTAGACATGCTGTTGATAAGAGTTCCCCAATCTGAGCATAAAACGATTGTCAATTATTTGCAGCGCTCAATGAACTAAGTCCAGTTTACCCAGTGTCGTGTTAAAGCTTTGGATGGTTTGTGTTTGCTTTCAATATCCAACCACTTGCATTAAGACTTTTTGTTAATTATCTTGGGTGAAATTGAATTGCCAAGGGCAGTTGGGTGGTTGAAAGGAATGCAAATTGACATGCTGTTGAATTGTAAACTGATTTGCATTGTGTTTAACTACATTGTTCATAGTACAATGGTCAAGTTCAATTTACTCTCTTTACAAACCCACTAACTCCCACAACTACTTTGACTACACTTCCTCACACCCTGTCTTCTGCAAGGATTCTATCCCCTTCTCTCAATTTGTCTGTCGTACGCCGCATCTGTACCCAAGAAGAGGTCTTCCAGTCCAGATCTTCCGAAATGTCTGTCTTCTTCAACAAACGTGGCTTCCCCCTCCACCAGCATCCACTTGGCCCTCACCCAAATCTCCTGCTCATCTGCCCTAGCCCCCTCTACCTGCAACAACCAGCCTACCACCCCACCAGCCCCCACATCCAACAAATAATCCTGTGGAATTCCGACACTTACAACAGGATCCCACGACCAGACATACCTCCCTCTCTGCCTTCTGTAGGGACTGCTCCATCTGTGACTCCCTCTTGCACTCATTTCTCCCCACCTCCCCCCACCCTCCCCCTTCCCCTGTGGCTGCAGGATGTGCAACAATTGCACCCACACCTATCCCTCACCGTGGTCTAGGGCCCCGAACAGGCCTTTCAAGTGAAGCAACACTTCACTTGTATATCCACAGGACTGATTTTCTGCAACCAGTGCTCCTTTTGTGGCCTTCTCTACATCGGAGAGTTTTGGGCACAGACTGGGAGATCGCTTCACTGATCACCTTTGCTGCGTCTGCACTGTTTCATCTTGTATTCGTATGTGTGAGTTCTTAGACAACACAAGGATGAAGGAAAAGGTTCTTTACTTTAAAGTTGTTGTAAACAGCACCACGAGGCTGCAAGCCTCCATTACAGATCTGTTAGGAATTAAAGTACCTTTAAAGAAATTGCTCGAGACAAAAATTGAGAACAAAGAACATTTATTACTACAACAATGCAAAGTTGGGTGCTTCCCCTTACCCTGGGAATACACACACACACTGGGGCTCACCCAACTTTTATACAGTTGATTTCAGTGTAGGAATACCCTCCCCCTTACATTCTTCTGCCTCCTGCTGGAGAGGTTTGGCATTAGGCAATCCTGCCTGCCTACGTGCAATTTCAGTATACTTGGAGAACCAGGGGGGGGTATCCTGTCGGTGTCCCTTCATGTCATTGTCCTTATTCACACCTTCCTGATTCTCGGGGCTACAGTCTCTTGATATGCAGAGTTGACTCATTCTATCTAGGGTTGGCTAATTTCATATGTATAAATCTGTGTATGGTTAGCTAATTAGAAATGTATGACTTGGTACTTCTGTCCAGGGCTAGGAGACCCTTATCTGATCCAGACTACCTCAACTTCCTACATTCTATTGTACCTTACCATTCCTTATCTTAGTCCTATGGTCTTGTCACAAAGACTAGAAGATTCTTATGTTAATCGTGCTGACTCTGCTTTCCTGCATCCTAAGCCCCAAACTTATCCTGTTTGAACTGGTTACAGCCATTTTACTGATGAACTTCAGTTTCTTCCATGTTCATAATTTTAGATCAATTTTCCCATCTCTCACAATCCTCACTTTTCTTTTAGATCAGTAATACTGATCTTTCACCATGATCAGTGTTACTGATCTTTGGTTACTAGTGTCAGTGTGACTGATCCCCCCCCCCCCTCTCCTCACTTTTCTTTTAGATCAGTAACACTGATCTTTCAAGTGTAAGGTGTAGTTTTACCCAGCTGGTCAATAACCGAATTGTAATGTCTGTGTAAAGTCTTTAGGTAGGGGAGCACCATGAAGGTCAGAGTAGCGAGTCCAGCTGCTTATTAGGGTTGCGAGTATCAGGCTCCAGTTCTCAGTAAAGAGTCTAGTCCATCCCACATCAGTCCGAAATTGCCACGTATGAACATGGGCATGGGCAGATTCACGTTGAAACATTGAAGCAGTGTCTTTTAACCACCCGACTTTTGTAAGCGTTGTCCTGACGAAGTCTGTGAGAAGCGCTGCCTTCAGCAGCGAACGAGTAGCAGTCGTCAGGCGGTTCCGTTGAATTGTGGCTAGTATCTGATGTCCTCTTCAGCCCCGAACCCTAGGGCCACCGATCTCCGAAGGCTGTGTGGAGCCTGATATTAAAGTGTCAAGCAGCTCACGTTGTTGGTAACTGGTGCTCCCCTTCACGGGGTGATGAAAAGTGACCAAGCTGGGGGGGGATTGTTTCTTGTGATTTAACTGTGTGTTGCAGCTTGTCTGCTAACATTAGCATATGTATCATTGAACTTGTGAGTTGCAGCCTGTCTGTGTACATTAGCATATGTATTAACTCTCTCTCTCTGCTACATGTACAATCCTGACTACCATTCTGTCCGTCTTTGTCCCACCATGTCCTTTGTGCTATCGCTTCAAAACTCCTGTCTTTAATACCTGTGTAGGCTATGATACAAATTAGATGTACTCCACTAAAGCTGTTTAATTCCCCTGGTCCGTATTGGGATCCCTTATATCCCATTATGACTATACATTAAATCTATGCCCTGTCTACATTCTAAAGGAGCTGAATTGTAACCTCTGCTGCCCCTATTCCAGGGGGCTTAAAACATTAACGAACAATATTCCAAAGAAATTAGTAAACAACAATGAACAATACATGTAAAGCTCATTAAAAACAGCATTAAAATACAATAAGAACTGAATAAAGCACAATAAATGTAAAGCTCATTGAAAACTGCAATAAAATACAATAAGAACTGAATAATCAAAAGACAAGTAAAATACAACAATAACTGAATAAACCATTAAAGAAACCAAAAAATTGTTAAATTACGGCACTTTGTAACAATCTGACTTTCCTTTGTGTTAGTGTAAAAATTGTAAAATGAAACACAAACCATATTTGCATGGGTTTTGAATATGTTAGACCTTATTAAAATGCAGTTGGAGCTGCTTGTCTGTATGGGGCACAACCCTCCAATTTGTTAGAGTGAGTACATAACAGACATTGCAGCACAAGAGCCCCTGCAAGAGAACTTGAAACATATTCAACCTTTAGTTCTGCCTTAAGTAAAATGCCTTGTGCCACAGCTCACAGGAGCTGGCCTTATTTAAAACAGTCTGTAAAACAGGCACCAAAAAAAAGTTAAAAGATGTTCTTATGAAGATTGCACACACAATAATTTAAGTACTGGCTAGTTTCTATTATATTCCACTTAAAAGTTCTGCTGCATGAATCCTGGAGCTTGTGGAGTCATTATTGAATCAAGAAATATTGGTACCATGCCAATCTCATTCTAACATGCCAATTTCTCCAGTCCTTAAGTCAAGATGTACTGAATAGCATCTGGTACAAGATCTGTGAGTTCTCAATGATATTATTATTCTTATGCACCCAATTGTTCTGAACTATGCCACCAATTTAAATCATATTCCACCTATTGCAGTACTCACACACCACCATAGACCAGTTCGCAGGTTTATTTCTCCATTAAGCTGAATCCAGTTGCGCAGGATTTACCTCCGTGATTATTTACAATGTAACTTCCGCACTACCGGATTTAAATATAAACCTGATGAATGGGGGAAAGTTATCATGAATTAAATAACAGCGGCAATACAGAGAAATTGTGCTGAGGCATTAATTTCACTCCGGAGGAAAATGCACCAGAGAAATGAATGATTAAACTTATAGGAATCCCCATAGGAATCCCCAGAGGTATCTTTATTCTCCAGAGGTGGGTGATCTTTAAACTCACGGACCTTGACTGCTGAATGTGTAGAAGAAATGTATTAAATGTGTTGATAGGGCTCCATACCTCTAACTGCAAGACAAGAGCCTGAAGCCTCAATTTCAAGTGCCACAGTGCACTTAAAGGGACATGCACACTCCCCCTTCAACTGGCTGATCCAGCCACTTTACACATCAGATCCTTTCTTTATCTCACATACACTTAAAGTTAAGATGTATAGAACTCACCCTATTTGCGCAAACATTTCTCCCTGCAAATGTTATAACATCACTATTCTCAGGTAGTCCCTGTGCAAAATCACATTTGAATACAATTTATTTCATAAATTGGAATTAACTGGTAGTTAAATTCGCTAATTCTTCAGTATTGAAAAATGATCCTTTATGACATTTAAATTTTAGCATGAATTTTAATCAATATTGGTCAGTGACTGAAGTGGGAAGTCGTGATTTATGAAATTATCTCTGGTCTCTACTCTCCCACTCCCTGCACTTCTCCCAACATTCAGGAGCTGGCACACAGTCCCTGCCTTTTTTTTTTCATGTTACTCATCTACTATTCCTTTAACTGCTTGCATCAAAATGTTAGCCTTTGCTTTCTGCTTATCCTCAGATGTCTGGACAAATGCTTTTTGTGTGATCTGTAGAAGCTGGGTTATTCCCTGCTCATGCCAATTTTCTGTCTTTTGTAATTTTCTCTTAATGTCTGGGGCTGAGTTGGTAACAAAACCTGTTAGTACCAATTGTTCCCCTGCTGGGGATTCTATGTCGAGACCCCCATATTGTATATATATTTGGTCCCAAAAATTGGTCTAACTGTTCAGCACATCCCTGGGGATCTTCTATCAGGGAGGTCAGTTCTTTCTTAAAGTTACACACTTCAGTACTGGTCAGGGGCACATTTACGAAACCGAGACCCTCTCCCATGGGAACTTCCCACAGTGGTCTCATCCAATTGGTTTCTAGCTTATTAGGTCTGGGTTCCTGCTCCCTGGGAAATGAATCAAAGGGTTCTGCCCTTTCTTCCTGAAGAGTCTCACGCTGTTCTGAATTAAAGTTACCTCTCTCTCCTGCCAACAGAGGTGGTAATCGAGTGCTTTGTGAGCAAGTTATCATACCACTCCTGCTCTCTTCTCTCTTCTCTAGTGGTGGGGGAGGTGGGGAAGGTGCAGAAGGGTAGGTCATAGGAGGGGAAGGAAAGATAGGAGCCGGCATAGGAGGAACATAGGGTGGAGGGAGGGAATGTAACACATCCCAACCCTGTGATTCAGGGACAAGAGGTTCCTCCTCTCTCTTATCCCTGGATTCTTTCTCATTCAAAACCAGCTGTTCAATGGATCCCTTGAGCCAGCAGGCTGCATATTCCCTGCTCTCAACATTGTCTGGCTGGTTTTGATAGAGCCATAAGTTCAAAGCTTCACACATCCATTCATCCTCGGATCCGAATTTTGGCCAGTACACGGAGCTCCCTTTAACCGGGTATCCCACCCATTCATTACAACAATACCTGACCGTCGTCAGTTTGTCTTTACCGCGGGTCTTTCCTGTGCCCCACTCAGATAACATCATCCCAAGCGGGCTGTACGTAGCTATCTGGTGGTCACGTCCTGTGTCAGGACTCTCATCTCTACTGCCCGCTATTCCCATACTTAGGAACAAGTAAAATACTCTTACCGAGTTCTGGCAGTACTGCTCTAGCGCGCGTCCTTCTGCCGTTTGTTCTCAATGCCTCTTCACGGATATCACTCGCTTCTTCCACTGACCAGCCACCCGTCGCCCGTGAGTCCAGCTGAATCAGCCAGGGTGCACCTACTCTCGTCGTCGGGGTACTCTGTCAGTGGAGGGAGTGTGATCCCGGACGAGCCCCCATTTGTTAGGAATTAAAGTACCTTTAAAGAAATTGCTCGAGACAAAAATTGAGAACAAAGAACATTTATTACTACAACAATGCAAAGTTGGGTGCTTCCCCTTACCCTGGGAATACACACACACACTGGGGCTCACCCAACTTTTATACAGTTGATTTCAGTGTAGGAATACCCTCCCCCTTACATTCTTCTGCCTCCTGCTGGAGAGGTTTGGCATTAGGCAATCCTGCCTGCCTACGTGCAATTTCAGTATACTTGGAGAACCAGGGGGGGGTATCCTGTCGGTGTCCCTTCATGTCATTGTCCTTATTCACACCTTCCTGATTCTCGGGGCTACAGTCTCTTGATATGCAGAGTTGACTCATTCTATCTAGGGTTGGCTAATTTCATATGTATAAATCTGTGTATGGTTAGCTAATTAGAAATGTATGACTTGGTACTTCTGTCCAGGGCTAGGAGACCCTTATCTGATCCAGACTACCTCAACTTCCTACATTCTATTGTACCTTACCATTCCTTATCTTAGTCCTATGGTCTTGTCACAAAGACTAGAAGATTCTTATGTTAATCGTGCTGACTCTGCTTTCCTGCATCCTAAGCCCCAAACTTATCCTGTTTGAACTGGTTTCAGCCATTTTACTGATGAACTTCAGTTTCTTCCATGTTCATAATTTTAGATCAATTTTCCCATCTCTCACAGATCTAATATACTGCAGTCTCCTGCTCTGTGTCAGCCCTGCTGGCATCCAAGTGTAATTAAATGGGAGCTATGATCCTTAAGGCATTGCTAATTCCAGTGCAACCGTGATCACTCTCATTACACGCACCAATGACAGAAATCTCCCAGTAGCCAACCATTTTAATTCAGTGTCACACTCCATACTCGCATGTCTGTCCATGGCATTTTTACTATCCCACCAACTCCACCCACAAATTGGAGGAACAACACCTGATTTTCCATCTGGGTATTCTTCAGACAAATGGCATCAACATCTATGTTTCCCAGTTTTCTGGTAATATGTTCTCTTCCTTTCTATCCTGCTCTTCTTCTTTTCTCACCTGTTAAACCTGCTCTCCTTCCCCCTCCCCTCCCCTTCCTTCACCCAGCCATCCCTCCTCCCCTTGATCGCTGCTGTCCCCTCCCTTCTCCACCTATCACCTCCTGCTTTTGCGACTACTCCTCCCTCCGCCCCCCACTCTTTTATTCGGATGCCTGCTGACATTTTTCCATACCTTGATGAAGGGCTCAAGCCTGAAATGTCGGTTATGTATTTTTACCTTTGCCATATAAAGGGCACTGTTTGACCTGCTGAGTTTCTCCAGCATTGTGTTTTTACTTACTATCTTGTAAATTGTTTCTCTTTGGTTTTTTACAGTTATGTTGCCTTCTCAACCACTTATTAACTCCTGCTTTCTTCTAACGGGCAGGTGTCTGCTGTTGATTTCAGATTGCCGATTTGCCCGTTTGTAAGATCTTCCCATTGGTAAGATCGTGGAAATGTTTCTGCTTCACCTTTTCATTTTCTCCACTGCTTCTCTCCTCATTTAGCCCTGTTTTGAAATCATGGCATGGGGACAGTACATTCCGCAGTGGTGGTTGAGCTCAGCCTCCAGATCTTAGTGTCCAGGCTTTTTGATGCAAATAATGATGTTAGCCAGTAATAATTCATCTTGAGGTGTGATCGTCAGGCATAGAACTTGCTGTGTGGAAATGACCTCTTGAATAAGTTCTGACAGAAGATTATTAACCTGAAATATTAAAGCTTAAGTGGCTTCTGAATAGGCAGAAAAATTTGTAAGGAATGTGTGAGCAGCAAAGTTTTTGTTAAATTTGGCATCATGTCTGGCACAGACATTGTAGGTTGAAGGGCCTATTTCCTGAGATCGATGCACTAGTAACTCTTTTCACCCTCCAGAGAAACTGCCAGACTCCAACATCTACAGTATGTTATAAATAAAAGTAGAAAATGTGTTCAGGTAAATGAGCCATCGTCAGAGCAGGCTTTTCCATGCTTCTGCAGATGATGCCAGACCTGCTGTGTGTTTCCAGCATTTTTCACTTTTATTTCTGGTTTTCAGACTCTGCGGGGATTTCCCCCACCCCCACGCCCCCCAGAGGTTAATTTTATCTGCAGTATTTAGCTTTTGTTAAAAGGAGTCCACCCATGCTGTCAAACCAATCAAGTTTGTGCTATTTCTCCACAAGAGAATTCCGGCTCTTTCATAATCTTTTCTCCTTGCCCCAGCTCTTTTCAATTTTCTCCTGGTTCAGTTCTCTGTAATAGATTGCAATTGAATTTGCCCTCACCAGTTCCACCAGAGTGTTTTAGAAATCAGTCATGTGCATGGGGCAAAGCATTTTATTCTCTTCTGAGCTGTCGATCTATTCCAGCACGCACACAGCTCTTTAACTTGCTGAGTCTACGCTGCCAGCCAAGCACTTACTTACACCGATTGATACCAGTGCCAGTTTATTCCACCATTGATATCAGCGCAAGCAGCTTTTGCCTTCTCATCATCCACACTACCCTGTGGACTCATCTTTCTCCACCTGACCCCTTTGCTTCTCTTTCCCTTTGACTGGGATCTGCAATCTTCTGCCATTGCCTCTCCCTATCCACCTATCACACAAGGGCCCCTGTCCTGCTCCTCCCAGCTTGCCCTCTGAACTGCTTCTCCCTCTGCGGAACGGCTCCAACCCAAAAACTGGTGATTTGTCCTTTTTCTCCCATTGATCCTGCTCTTTCTTCCAGCAGATTATGTTTAGCTTTAGATTCTAGCATCTGCTGTCGCCTGTGTCCCTCCATTTTACTCCTATCCCCAAACTCTACCACTATCCTACACTCTGGTGACAATTTGCAGTGGCCAATTAACCAACCAACCAACCTGCATGTCTTTGGAGAGTGGGAAGCCACTGGAGGAAACCAATACAATCACAGGGAGAACTGGAAGGCAGTACTGGACCTAGGTCAGTGAGGCAGCAAGTCTATTCATTGCAGAACTTGGCCATCCAATATCCTTAAAGCTGTGCCTGACCCTTAACCTTTTCATCCATGGAAACAGTTTATCTTTATCCATTCTCTCCTGATCCATCACCATTTTAGGACATCGAGCTATTCCTGCTCCAAGCGAGTCAGCTGATCATCAGCTGATCTATTTTCCCACTCATTCTCACCATCTCTGCCTTAAATAAAATCCGTGACCTGACCTCCACAACTGCCGATGGCAACAAATTCTCTGCTCCGAGTGGATGCCCTTCAATCCTGAATTTGTGCCCTCTTGTTCTAGACTCTCCCACCAGATGGAAACAACTTTTCTACATCTACTCTTAATGACTTTGGACACCTCTCCTTTCAGCTTTGCTCCAGGGAGGATAATCCCAACTTTTCCACCCATTCCCTGTGGAATGTTCCTCAACCTTTGAACTATTCTGCATAATCTTTTCCCCAAGGCCTTCACAGCCACCATAATGTGTAGTGACCAGAACTAGAAGCATTTTTATCTTCTATTCCTAATTCATTTTCTCTTTTTGTGGATGCTACTTGCCCATTTGTGTGACATGCTTCTTCTGCTTTCAAAGGAGGACATGATAAAATGTATTTTATATTTGTAACCTATCTAAGAGCTACCTTCATGGGTTTCCTTGCCACCTCATAGGCATCCCATTGAACTAGTGCTCCTTAGAATCACAAACATGTATTGGTCAGTAAGAGGCCATTTTAATCACTTGACCCACGCTGCCCAAATATTTGGCCATCCCCAATTCTGGATCCTTGGACTTGTATCTTGGCCCATGTAAATTACCCATTCAAGAATTTGAAAATGTGAGGGTTTTATGCTCCTTATTAGTTCCAGATTTCTCCCACCCTCAGGGTTGGGATGGGGGAAATATTCCTCTCTTCTAATCCCATAAAATCTATGTTCCCTAGCTATTTTACTGCAAAAGAACATCTTTCTTCCTGTTTACTTGTTCGAGGCTTCTCTCATTATTATTTTTAACTACATTAAATTATCCACCAGCCTCTTTCAAACTGAAGTAGATAAAAAGAAGAAACCAAAAATCTCTGGAGCAAAAATAATGATGGAGGAGTTCAGCAGGTGACGCAGTTTTTTTGAGGCAGAGGGGTGGTCAATGTTTTGTGTTGACCCCGGGTTAGGACTGACAGTGTAGAGGAAAGCTAGCTCATATAAAAGGGTAAAAGGGTGGGGCTGAGACAGAGGCTGGTGGGTGTTAAGTAATGATGAGCAGGTGGGACATGGAAGAGAGAGGCTTGACCCAGGGATAGGGATGTGAGTGATGGACAAATGTAAATGGATGGGGGAGGGTAATGGGTGCAAGGTGGTGGAATGGAAAATGTCTCAAAGGAGAGAGAACCTAGGTGGACCGGTTGGAGGGGAAAAGGAATGTAGGGAGCTGTGGGTTGCCCAAGATTGGAAAATCCAATGTGCAATCCATAGAGTAGTGGGCTACACGAACTTAGTGAGGTGTTATAATTTGTGTTTGGCCACACCATGGCAGTGAAGACAGCTGACATGGACAGGTTGGTGTGGGAATGGGAAGGGGACATGAAACACGCAGCCAAAAGCTCACTAGCCTTGGTCTCTGAACTCCCCACCTGGCACCCTTGCAGCACAATACGAGCCTCTTTAGCTCACAATGTTGTGCCGACCTACATAAACAATGTAACCATTCCCTCCCTCACAGTCCATAACCCACCGTCTTTCTTATATCCACGTGCCCATCTGTCTTTTGTGTCAGTCACAAGCGCAGCCCAACCCCCATGCCATGTGGTACATTCCAAGTGCCCACCATCCTCTATAATTTAAAAAAAATACCACCTCTCAGGTCTCTCAAAAACTTTCCTCCAAACTGGAGGGTTATACAGTGGAGAAATTAGGTTGGCACAACTCTGTAGGGCAAAGGCTGGACTGTGCTCTCGATTTCTGTGTTCTGAGCAATTGACCATTGCTTCCCTGATTTTAAAAAAAGCTGCTGGCTATCCACTCTCTCATAATCTTTTACACCTCTCTCCCATGTCCCACCTGGTTCCATCTGCCCATCATTACTTAACACCCACCAGCCTCTGTCTTAGCCCCACCCTTTTATATGAGCTAGCTTCCCTCTACACTGTCAGTCCTAACCCGGGGTCAACACAAAACAATGACCACCCCTCTGCCTCGAAAAAACTGCGTCACCTGCTGAACTTCTCCATCATTATTTTTGCTCCAGAGATTTTTGGTTTCTTCTTTTTATCCACTTCAGGTCACCTCTCATCCTCCATTGTTCCAAAGTGAAAACCTCTGGCTCGCTCAACCTTATTAGACATGTTCTCTAATATAGGCATGTTGGTCAATCTTTTCTATACCCTCTGCAAAGCTTCCACCTCCTTCTGACAATGAGACAGCCAGAACGGAGCACAATACATTAAGTGTGGTCCCATTGTTTTCCTCTTCTGTGTCCACTTGACCAATCCATTGATCTCATCCTGACATCAGCCATGACATCAATTTGATCATTTATGAACTTCTCAGTTGTGGCTCTTGCACTTGATCTTTAAGATATTCTTTGAAAATAAAACCTTCCAATGCCCCATTGCAAATAGCCACTGCAAACATCTGTTTGTCATCTCTTTCCCTCAGAGACCTGTGGGTATTTGAACTATCATTAATATTCCCAGTGGTCAGTTCAGAAAGGTGAGCCAATTGCAAAATACACTATTCAACCTTTTATCTTCAAACTGCTTTTGCAATGAAATGTAATGCATGTACTTGAGGGAGTGTGATCAAGTTGAGTGAAAGAAAATTTAAAAGATGGAGAAGGCCATTTAAAAAAAATTACTCAGAATGGCAGGTGCCTGCAACATGTAGTGGTGAATGCAGATATGATAGCAGCATTTCAGTGACTTCCAGATAGATGCGGATCTGGAGGGATGGCGGGGTGGGGGTGGGGGGGGGGGGGGGGGGGGGAGAATGAATCGTGTGCAAATGGCAAAGTTTTAGTTTAATTTGGGCATTGTGTAAGCACATGGGTGAAGGGCCTGATTCTGAGCTATAATGTTCTATGTTAAGGAGGTATTTGTGTTAGACCAATTTATTATTTTTAGAAACAGCGAGCTGTGGGTAAAGGAGAACCGGTAGAGAATTTTCCAATTAGAAGTTCGTAAGGTGCCATTTCAAAGGTTATTGGGGAAACAAAATGGCGTAGGAGGTAATGTAGAGAAGATTGAATGAGTAAGGAGCTTATGTAAATGTGGTTTTGCTGGTCAGCTGGTATGAAGGGCGGTGGAATATTTGAAAATGTTTATGGCAAAGCTAAATAGATAAGTGGCAGGTGACTGGTGAGGGATGTGGGAATGTGAACCTGCAAATATTTTTTTGAATGACAGTCCTGACTCAAGGGACGAATTAGCTCCTTCCATTTGTTCTTCTGTTAAGCTTTTGACTTTTCCTGAAATTCCACTGCACTGAATGCTGCATTTTATTGTCCAGTGACATTTTTAACTACACACTGAAGTACAGTAATTGCATATGGATTTTTCTGGATCTGTTTCAAAATCTACAACAAAAACTTTGCACTATCTCTAGTTTTCAGGGGGAGCTGGATTCCCTGGTGTGGCCGATTCATGTCTTTGGTGTGCTAATAATTACAAAGGAGTTTGTCTAAGTTTTGTACCTGTTTGTACAACATTGAGTTTTAATGCCACTTGAGTCCAGACGTGCATATTTCAAGTTAAGTGAAATTATTGTCATCTGCTTGCACAAGTACAACCGGACAGAACAGTGTTCTCTGGCTCTCAGTGAAAAACACACTGAGACATAACACACATACAGACAAACAATACATATGGTGGACAAGCATTCAAATATACAAATAAATAAATACATTTTGTTTTATAAATACGAGCGTCAGATAGTTAGTGTGAGCTGTTCTTTTGGTCGTTCAGCATTCTCACTGCCCTTAGGAAGAAGCTGTTCCTCAGCCTGGTGGCGCTGGCTCTGATCCTCCTGCATCTCTTTTCTGATGGGAGCAGCTGAAAGATGCTACGCAGGGTGGAAGGGGTCCTCAATAATTTTGCTCGTCCTCATCAAACAACGATCCCAGTAGATCATGTCAATGGGGGAGGGGATGGAGACACCAGTGACCCCCTCTGCCACACTTGTGGTCCTGTGGATTGACCTCCAATCCATTGCTCTGCAGCAACTGTATCACGCTGTGATGCAGCCGGCCAGGGTGGTCTCAATAGAGCTCCTGGAGAAGGCTGGTAACCTTGCCCAGAGTTGAGGTTGCACCTTCCTGACAAGTGTGTGTCCACAATAGGTCACTTGGTGCTCTCTACTCTCTCTAATGAAGAGTTATTGATGTGTAGTGGAGGGTGGTCATTCCTGGTCCTTCTCAAGTCCAAGATCATCTCCTTCATTTTGTCCAAGTTGAGACTCAGGTTATTATTCTTGCACCATATCAACTGTGCTCTATAGTGCGATTCATTGTGGTTGCCGATGAGGCCAATTTATTGGAACCACTTACAACCGGGGCCACTTTTAATTTCCCCAGTAATAAGCAAAGTTGTCATTTGTCTGCATTGGAAGACTCATTACAAGTTGGATTTTATTTTCCTGACCTTCTGCACATACATGGTTCAGCAAGGAGACTCATCAGATATTTATCTCTCAAACTCAACAATTTGTATATTCTTTTAAAATTAAGCTGGATCCAAGCCATTTTACTGCAGGGAATCTACTTGCAAGCAGGCATCAAAATGAAATGCAGTTACTGGGGAAAATTTAGCAAGAAACACAAATGATGGCATTAGTGACTTTCTAAAAAGCCATTGTATAAACAGCAGGTCTTGCAGTCGTGGGATAACCTATTGTGGAGATTAGATAAATCCATACACAGACAATTTAAACTACATCACAGATGCCCCAGTTTGGATGCAATGTGACTTGATGCAATATGCATAATTAGGCTGAATGGCAATATAATGTACATCAGCCATCCAAATATTCCAGCATTTGAAGGGGCTGAATACTTAAAATAGCCAGTGAGTATTTAGGCTGCAATCTTCATTATTCTGCATTCAATTAATTTCAAAATATGTGGTATAGAATTACGAATATATTATAGAAATTTATAGCATTGAAAGGAAGCCATTCATCCCATCATTTATTTGCTAGTCAAAAATGATTCCCTTGTGGATCCATAATAAATGTACTTTGCCTTCTCTCTCTAAGTCCCAGCTGAAGTAAATGTTCTCTGAGGCAAGAAATATTGCCACCAGTGTAGATGAATGTGAATGTTAGATGATAAATTTTGGTGGAGATTTAAGTTCCTTTATGTTGAGGAAACTCTCCAGTGTTTTGTGTGCTAGCACAATCGTGTTAATCGGCGTGGACTCAACATATGTGACAGCTCATCATCAGTTATCAGTGATGAGGCGGGTGAGATGAGAACCAGTGGTTGGTGGTGGGCCAGACAAGAACCAATGGTTGGTGGGCGGGCGAGGTGAGAGCCTGGGGACATAGCCTTATGATTTGAGGGAGTGGATATGGAATAGAGAAGAATGAGGAGGAATTGCTTTTCCCAGGGGATAGTAAGATTCTCTACCAAAGGAAGCAGCAGAGACTGCCTCATCATATATATTTAAAACATCGTAGAGTTATGGGGAAAAGGCAAGAAGGTAGAACTGAGTCCGCGGCCAGATCAGCCATGATCTTATTAAATGGATCCTTAGGATCTAATGATGCATGTGGATCGTTTAGTGGCTGCAAAGCTGTGCACCTCCAAAACCATAACCCCATGGACTGGCTGACCACTCATTCTACCATTACCATCAGGCCAAACAATCAACCCTGGTTCACTGAAAACTGCAGAAAGATGTACTGGGAGCAGCATCACATCTGCCTAAAAATAAAGAGCCATGCTGTTGAAATTGTAGCACAAAACTACATGGCAGTAAACAAAAACAGCGTGCAGAAAGGAGGTTAAAGTAACCCCACAACCAATGGCTCGCATTGAAACACTTCAGAAGTTGTGAATGGGGGTGGCCGGTAGAGGCAAACTGGAGGAGGCTTCCAGAACATTCTCACTTCCAGAGAGAGAAACATAATAGGCCACAGATGCTAAGATTGTAGTAAAAACACTGAAACGCTAGAGGAACTCAGCTGGTCTTTTCAGCATCTGTAGGAGACAAAGCGATATTGCCGATGTTTCGGGCCTGAGCCCTTCAAGGAAAACTCAGAAAAGGCAGAAGCAGGAGATATCAGAAAGTCTCAGAGTTCAAACAACGGGGGAGGAATCCAAACCAACAAAAGGTGTTAATTGGATGTGATAAGGGACTAGGTGGAATTTATCATGTCTGTGTGAAAGGAGGCAGGGAATGGAGAGAGGATGGGGAAGCAAGGGGGTGGGAGAAAGCCAGAGAAGTCCATATTAATGCCATCCAGTTAAGGGGGCCCAGTCAGAAGATGAAGTGTTCCTTCAATTTATAGATGGTCTCAGATTTGCAGTACATGAGACCATGGACAGATGTGTCGGCAAGGGAATGGGATGGAGAATTGAAATGGGTGGCCACTGGGAGATCCACGCTATTTGCGGTAGAAGAGCTGAGGTGCTCAACAAAGCAATCTCCCAGACTCTCTGATGTAGAGGAGACCACAGTGGGAGCACTGGATGCAGTGGATGACCCCTGAAGATTCACAAGGAAGAGCTGTTTGGGGCCCCAAATGCTGCTGAGGGAAGAGGTGTGGGTGCAAGTGGAGCATCTCCTACGGTCACAGGGGTATGTTCCTAGAGGACAATTGCTGAGGAGGGAGATGTGGATAAGGGAATCACGGAGGGACCGGTTCATGCGGAAGGTGGAGAGGGGAGGAAAGGGGATTATGTGTTTAGTGGTGAGATCACATAGTATATGGCAGTAATGGCAGAGGAGTATGTGTTGCATGTGGAGGCTGGTGGGATGGTAGGTGATCACAAGGAATCCTATCCTTGTTGCGTGTGGGGGCAGAAGGGGCTAGGGCAGATGTGGAGGTAATGGAGGATATGCCGGTGAGGGCTGAGATGGTGGTAGAGGGAAAGCCAAGTTGTTTGAAGGAGGACATCTCTAATCTGGCATGGAAGTCCTCATCCTGGGTGCAGATGCGATGGAGATGGAGGAATTAATGGAATGGAGTCTTACAGGGTGGGATGAAGTGTAGTCGAGGTAGCTGTGGGTTAATAAATGATGTCTGTCGAGAGTTTGTCTCCCGTGATGGAGACCAAGATGGAGGAAAGGGAGAGTGTTGCTAGAGATGGATCAAGTGAATTTGAGGTCATGGTGGAAGTTGGCAGCAAAATGGGTGAAGTCAACAAGCTCATCATGGGTACATCAGGCAGCACCAAAGTAGTTATTGGTGTAGCAGAGGAAGAATTGTGGGGCCTTGCCTGTATAGGCTTGCAGCATGGATTGCTCCACATAGCCAACAAAACTGGGGCCTATGTGGGTACCCATGGCTACCCCTTTAAATGGAGAAAATGGGATGAGTCAAAGGAGAAATTATTGAGGACGAGCACGTTCCGCCAACTGGAGGTGGGTTGTGGTGGAGGGGGACTGGTTTGTTCTATTGTCCAGAAAGAAACTAAGGGCATTGAGACCTTCAGTACAGAGGATGGAGGTGTATCGGGATTGATTATCTATGGTAAATATGAGGCGATCGAGTTCAGGGAACTGGAAATTATTGAAGTGATGGAGGCCAGTGAAGTGTTCCGGATGTAGGTGGGGAGGGACTGGACCGGGGAGGATGAAACAGTCAAGGACAGCAGAGAACATTTCTGTGGGGGAGTGGCTCATGGACATGATGGGTCCGTCAGGACAATTGGGTTTGTGGATCTTGGGTAGGAGGTAAATATGGGGTATAGTGTTGGGAAAAAATAAGGTGACCAGAGTAATGAGTTTAGAGATGGTACATGATACAGTGGTTTGATGAGTTTTGGCAGTGTCCTGTTGGAGGGGGTATCTGAGTGATGTCGCCTAGCTTCAGCCAGATAGAGGTCAGTGCACCAGACCACATCAGCGCCGCCCTTGTCTGCAGGTTTGATGGTCAGGTTTAGATTGGTGTGGAGAGAGCGGAGGGCCAGGAGTGCCAAGGGGATGAGATTGGAATGAGTGAGGGGAGTAGTGAAATCAATAAGGTTGATGATTCGGGGGCAGTTGGAAATGGAAAGGTCCCGAGCAGGCAGAAGTCAGGAACTAGGTGTCCAGGAGGAGAAAGAAGGTTTAAAGAAGAGATCTGTTGTGGAAGTAGATGGAGCCGGTGGAAGAAGAGTTCAGCATCATGACGTGTGTGGGACTAGTTAAGGTGTGGGTGAAGGTGAAGCCTCTACTGAGGACAGAGCTTTCAGTCTCCCAAAAGGGGAAGGTTGGAGGGGATGGTGAAGACCAGGCAGTTAGGGGAGGTTTAATAGGTTGGAGGGTGTCAGGGAGAGGAGGAGGATGGCCGCATCAGGTGGAGGGTAGGAAGGGTACAAGGGATGGAGGGGAGAGTTAGGAAGGTCAGAGGGTAGAGAGAGGGGGCCCAATGCTCCTGGAGCCAGGGTGGGAGTTCATGATGGAGGCTTGGTCCTGTAGGTTGCAGAGAGTCAGGTCTGTCAGTCACCAAGTTCAGGATGAAAGTTCATGTCAGTTGCTTTAACCTGTAAGTTGCCAGGGCTGAAATGGAGACCCACGTATGGTGTCCAGTCCTGTGGGCCAGCGGCTTCAGGGTGAAAGTTCATGTCGAAGGCTTGAGCCTGTAGGTCACCAGGACTAAGGAAGAGACCTGCGCCAGGAGCTTGGTCCTGTAAACCACCAGGGTCAAATTGGAGACCCAGGTGTTGGGGGGGAGGGGGAAATGGTCCCGAGGCGCAGTCTCCAGGGACACGAGCTTCCGATCCTTGATGCATGCTAAGAGTGCATAGAATCAGCAGTTGAATACATGGATCCAGTGGAGGATGAAGTGTAGGAGAGGTCCGTGGCAGATTGTGGCAAGTGAGTTATGGGGCTGTGGTAGCGAGAGAGCAAGGATCTGCTGGTACCTGTGCATTGAGCTGAGGGTACAGTGGGTGAAGTGAAGAGAGCAGGGGTCAAGGCAGTCCAGGTACATGAGATCCCATTGGGGCCAAACAGGAAGGCTTGGAACTGGAGCTGGACTGGACGCAGACTGGGAGATCACTTTGTTGAGCACCTCGCCTCTGTCGGCCACAAATAGCATGGATCTCTCAATGGCCACCTATTTCAATTCTCCATCCCATTCCCTTGTCATGTTTGTCCATGGTCTCATGCACTGCCAGTCTGAGACCACCCATAAATTGAAGGAATAACATCTCATCCTCTGACTGGACCCCCTCCAACTGGATGACATTAATATCAACTTTTTTTTTTAGCTTTCATTAAGGCTCCCCCCCCCCCCAACACTTTGCTTCCCATCATCGTCTCTCCATTCCCTGTCTCCTTTCACACAGTCCCTTATCACATCCAAATAACCCCTTTTGTTGGCCTGGATTCCTCCCCCATTGTTTGAATTCTGAGGCGTTCTGATATATCCTGCTACTGCCTTTGCAGATTTTTTTTCCCCCCCCCTTTTAGAAGGGCTCAGGCCTGAAACATCGGCAATATATTTTTGTCTCCTATAGATGCTGAAAAGACCAGCTGAGTCCTACAACATTTCGGTGTTCTCACTTTCAGTGTTGGAGGACCCACTATGTCAGTGACTGAAACTTCCTCTACCATATTCAGGCAGAAAGTGCCAAGTGAATGGTTCACCTTGGCTTCCTCGGGAGATCACCACTACACAGACCCAACTTTGACACCAAGGATTCTCTTCCCCTGACCCCGAAAAGTAGCAGAAGCCCCTGGACCTGAAGACATTTGTTCAAGAACCCAGTCATTCTGGCTCGGCCTGTTCCTGTCCAGTTGCATCACTGGCTAGTACTCCTCTTTCTGGCCCTTCCTTCCTCCTCTCCTTCCCCCTTATATTTTTATTCGGGTGCCTGCGACGAAGGGCTCAGGCCCAAAATGTTGGTTACTTTTTACTTCCTCTTGGTGCTGCATGACCTACTGATTTTCTCCTGCACTTTAGTGTAAGAGTGTTTTAGATGGATGATTGGTGTAATTTTGATGTGCTGAAGAGCCATTCCTGTGCAGTATCTATCTGTGTTCTGTAAGAATGTGAGCCGGTACGGACAAATACATGTTGGAGAGCTGGCCTTCCTCTTTTATGGGGGCATATTTTCCATAGTTTTAAAAAATATGACTTTGCCTCATCATGCTTATGAAAATTTAAGTTAAAAATTGTGTAAAGGTTCCCATACACGGGTGTACCATCGTTCCCAGCGGAACAAATGGACTAAAGAGGAAATAACAGAACACGGTTGGCATAGCAGTTAGCACAACTCCTTAACAGCGCCAGCGATCAGAACTGGGTGCAGTGTGCGCAGTGCACTTTACACCCAGGGTTTATTTGCCACGGCCTAGCAAACTGGGATCGTGACAGCCAGGTCCTTGGGTCGTAGATGTTACGTTGGAGTGTCCTAGATGGATGGCCTGACGAGGCTAATGAGGCCCTTCTGTCCAGGTTTGAAATCAGAGCTTTCCTTCTCTTAGGCTGGCTGCCAACCAAGGCTAACAAACCCAGCTGACCCATCTAGTTATGTCGCCGGACACTTGGTCACGCCGTAACGTAGCAAACTTGGTGAAAATGGGGGACACCAACAAGAAGGTGTTGCTTTGGGTGTAGTAATGCAACCGCTGCAATCGTGTCTGCCTGTCCCGCATCGGACTGGTCAGCCACAAACGAGCCTGCAGCTGACGTGGACTTTTTACCCCCTCCATAAATCTTCGTCCGCGAAGCCAAGCCAAAGAAGAAAGAGTAATGTAGGAGAGGCCATTTGCAGTGACTTCATACCTGGCCAAGACAGACAGTGCCTGCGTGGCGATCACTACATCGAGAAAGAAGAGGCCATGTTTTATACATGCGCTTTCCCTGGGTGAGTGGGACATCAGGCCCAGACCTCACCCATCCCACATAACCCACAATTCCTCTATCTTTCAATTAACAAAAAAATCTACAACACAGTAGAAGCCAATTCCAGATGTCAGAACTTGGACCACCCAATTACAACAAATTAACCTACAATCTCCTTTTGTCTTTGGAGCAACCAGGAAAAACCATACAGGTCATGGGATGAGCATGCAAACTCCTTACAAACAGTGTCAGATTTGAACTTGGGTTGTTGGTGCAGTAATAGTGCTGTGTTTACAGCAACATTAACCTTTCTCTGTATTTTGAATGATCTGGTTTTCATCATCTCTCAGGCTCACAAAGTTCTTCAAAACCCTCTGAGAGAAGAAACCTCCACAAACCTGATTTAAATGGCTGGTCCCTTATTTTGTAACCATGTTTACAGACTTGGGTGGCGTCGTCTCAGCGTCTATTCTGTCAAGCCCTGTTGGGATACTTGTTTGGTTAAGGTCACCCTCATTCCTCTAAACTCCAAAGAAGACAAGGCCAACAACTGAGAAAGTTCACAACAAAATTTTTTTTAGCATACTCAAAAACATCAGTATTTGTGTAATTTTTACTTCATGTGGTTTCCATTGATGATCTTGTTGGGGCCAGCAATGGTGATGCCATTAAGCAGATGGAGCAGGTTGAGGAATTCTTAAAGACGCCGTCTGGAAATAAAAGTAATGAATTCACTTTTTAATCGACTGACAGAAAACATTGGGCGAAATGTGGGGTTGAGGGAGAAGTCAAAGATTCCTAAACTTTCCTTGTTTGGAGGAAATAAAATGCCACCTATTTAAAATTAGTTTGTCACTGCCTCTCGGGACATTCAGTAGTAATCACATCCCAATTGGTCATCGGGCACTAAAGAGTAGTGTGTGAGCTACTGATGTTCCTATCATGTTACCAGTCCTGTGTTGGCTGCAACAGTGCTTTGCTGTGTTGGAGCAAGGTATCGCTGTGAATAACTTGAGGATGCATGTGAGTTGATGGCTGAAGCGACTGTCAGTTTCACACAGAAATGACCGTGAACGCTGACGGTTCAAGCACTTTGACAGCCACAGACTCTGGGCTGATTTGAAGCTGTCAAATCCAAGTCTTTGCTTGTAAAACCAAGACTATTTTTAACATTCGTTATGGTGGGTGTTTGCATTAATTATGCCTCAGATTCCTGAATGAACAATGAACCATAGACACTGCCTTGTTTTGTCTTTTTTCTTTTTCTTGCGCTATTTTTATTTATTTGGTAAGGTAGTTTATATAAATATTTGCACTGTGAAACAACGAACCCCATGACATGTTCATGATAATAAATTCTGATTCTAATTTGACTTTGATTACTTCTCAGAGCTGCCTGTTTTCTTTATTGTAGCAGTTTTCAGGTGCAGAATGGTGCAACTGGTAAAATAAAGGATTATTAAGGTAGCCTTGACTTTAGGTTTTAACACGAGTGGCTCCATAGCAATGCCAGATTTTTGTCCCTCAATGCTCCGAATATAGATCTAGACCATTAGTATGGGCAACATTACATGGTTACTGTCGCTCGTCAACTTTGAAATGCTGAATCTAAAGTAATTAAAATTAATGAGCCTGTTAAAAGAAAATCTTACTGCCGTGCGGTGGAAATCCTGCCTTTCTGCCTATATTTGAATAGAAAATGATCTTATCCTTTTCAGGTGATTTAGTCAACTTGAAAAATCCTATCACCATTAATTTTGGTAGAGTAATGACCCATGGTAGAGATGTACATGATGCAATTTTCATTTTCCTGCAAATGTGCTCTCAAAATTTTAATCAGGGCAGTTCTCTGTTAATAAACATTTTTAAAATTCGATAATTCGCCCTTTACATATTTTCAGCAATGTTGCATTAGTGACTTGGAAGTGTTGTTTTATAATCGAATCTTTCCAAGTAATCATTTGTAACTACCTCAAGGATGCAACCACCTTTTTTTGTTCTGGGCAAATGAGACTCAAAAAATGAGCATGTAAAATGCTTCATTGAAATTTGTTCAGATGAATTGCTGTAATTTTGGTGAGGGAGAGGCAAGAGAGGGGACTGATAATCCACCACACTGTACACCGCAGCACAACATAACTTCTGCTGATCAGTGTCTGACAGAAACTAATTTGCCTTGGAGTGAAGTACAATGAGGAGTGAGCCGCAAAATGGAAGAAGAATATAAATTGCAATAAAATAGATGAGCTTCAGAATGTTTCAGGAATTTTAATGAAAGCAAAATGTGTAATCATTATCTAGCAAGTCAGGAGCCATCTTTAACGCGAGGTAAAAGGGCTTCATGTTTCAAGTTGATGGCCTTTCGTGGCCATGTTCAAAATGAACAAAATGTTCAAGACTGGATTCTGTGCAACTTGGTTGGGGCGTGTTCTTTTCTATTTGCCCACTACTCTTGTCTTTCCAATGGGTTTGAACTTATCCTGTAATTCATCAGGATTTCCATTTTTCATTCTGAATGTTGCATCCAGTTGGTCTCTAAAATTTATCCCACTGGTGATGGAAGTGAGATTGTTGGAAGTATTTGAAGAAAAAGTGAGATGTATTTGTCAAAGATTGGAGAGTTGAGGGCTGTGGACAAATGGCAGACATGAAGCGATGAGGCTGGGGACTGATCAGCTGTGATCATATTTAATAGCAGGCAGCAGGCCTTGAAGCAGCAAGGCACCTAAAGCTATAAGAACAAGATCTTGTCACGTGATCTGGACCTGCTGGAAAAATGGGCTGAAAGATGGCAGATGGAATTTAATGCTGACAAGTGTGAATTTGGAAAGCTGAACCAGGGTAGGACTTTCAGGGAAAATGGTAGGGAACTGTAGTGTATGGCAGAACAAAGAGATCTGGGAACACGGATGCATAATTCCATGCAAGTTGCATCTCGGATAGATAGGGTCATGAACTTTGTGCTTTCGGCACATTGGCCTTGATAAATTAAAGAGCTGAGATGTTATGCTGAAGTGCACAAGACTTGGTGAGGCAAGATTTGGAGTACTGGGTGTAGTTTTGCTCTTCTTTAGCTTGGCTTTGCGGACGAAGATTTATGGAGGGGTATGTCCACGTCTGCTGCAGGCTCGTTGGTGACTGACAAGTCCGATGCGGGACAGGCAGGCATGGTTGCAGCGGTTGCAAGGGAAAATTGGTTGGTTGGGGTTGGGTGTTGGGTTTTTCCTCCTTTGTCTTTTGTCAGTGAGGTGGGCTCTGCGGTCTTCTTCAAAGGAGGTTGCTGCCCGCCAAACTGTGAGGCGCCAAGATGCACGGTTTGAGGTGTTATCAGCCCACTGGCGGTGGTCAATGTGGCAGGCACCAAGAGATTTCTTTAAGCAGTCCTTGTACCTCTTCTTTGGTGCACCTCTGTCTCAGTGGCCAATGGAGAGCTCGCCATATAACACGATCTTGGGAAGGCGATGGAGATGTGACCCACGCAGCGCAGTTGGGTCTTCAGCAGTGTGGATTCGATGCTTGTGGATTCTGCCAGCTCGAGTTTTGCTCAGTTACCCACAGGAAAGATATCAATATGATTGGAAGTGCAGAGAGAATGTACAGGAGTGTTGCTGGGACTTGAAGAGCTGAGTTAAAGGAAATAGATTAGGACTTTAATCCTTGGAGTGTTGGAAGGTGAGGGGAGATTTGATAAAGTATGCAAAATTATGAAGGGTATAGATCAATCTAATGCAAACAAGTTTTTTTCCACTGAGGTTGAGTGAGGAATGAAATTGAGGTCATGGGTTAAGGCTGAGTGGTAAAATGTTTCAAGGAAACTTTGATGGGAACTTATTCACTCAGAGGGTGGTGAGATTGTAGAATGAGCTACCAGCAGAGGTGGTGGACATGGGTTTGATTTTGACATTTAAGACAAAATTAGATTGGTACAATGATGGGAGGGGTATGGAAGACTATGGTCAGGGTTGTTACGGCTCAGAGGACCCCAAAACCCAGCAGCAATAAAAATTCACAAATGGTTAAACAAAAGTTGCTTTTAATTATATTTAAACATGAAAACAGAATCACAGTTCAACTTATCACTATTGACTTAACTAACCTAACTTAATCTCCTTCTAATTCTAAACACATCTGTATGTAATGTGTGTGTAAGTTTAGAAAAGTTATTTGATTCATAGTCCAAACTCGCTTCTCATTCCTCCAAGTTCACTGGTTGCAGGCAATTTTTATACTGTGCACAGAATTTAACATCTATAAAGTTCACCAGGTTTTGGTGCTTGAAAGGTAAATGGTTACCGCTCAAGAAGGTTCTTGTCAGTTTTCAGGGGAGGTTGTTCGCTGGACACCCACAACTGATTCTTTTTAATCAGCTATTTCAGTGTCTTGCTGAAGAAACTTGCCCCATCAGGGTTCTCCAGATCATAACCTCTTTCTTTCAGGTCACCACAGAGTTCCTTTTTGTTTCCCTTATTTCAAGTGAAGCATCAGACAGCCAGTCCTCTCCTCTTGCATTAAGCACAAGGGCTTTGACCAGCCTGAACTAAGCACTCACAACCCATCTTCCAAATGGGGTTTTCCACAAGCTTGCCAGCTTGTCCTGTTCAGTCCCAGCTGTTGCTGCTAAACTGTAGAACTGATCTCTCTCTCTCTGAGAGAAAACCTGTTTGACTCTCTCTGTTTGTAAAACCACATGACCCTCCTAGAACACCAAGTTCCACTCCAGATAGTCTGCGGCTCCCCCAAGTTATTTCATTTGTTGCCTTTTGTAAACAACAATCCATTAGTGAAGTCTCTTGGGCACTCTCCAAAACTTTTGCAAAGGCTCTGGGGCTGATACGTCTAGCATGAGCAGAGCTCCAGTATTTTAAATAAGATCTGTTTAAAATGTTTGTATGTAACCTACACTTTAAAAAAAAAACCTGACCCAATTTATCCCCCAAAAACATATCTATATATATATATATTACAAACATAACATAATCTGTCACAGGGTGCAGATTGATAGGGCGAGGCAGAGTAAATAGTTCAGCAAGGACCAGATATGCCAAAGGGCCTGTTTCTGTGCAGGAATATTTATGGGTCTCTGGCAGGATTGTGTCACTAAATGACCTCAACCTCTTTCTATATTTTTTTATAACCATATAACTACTTACAGCACAAAACAGGCCAGTTCGGCCCTACTAGTCCATGCCGTAACAAATTCCCACCCTCCTAGTCCCACTGACCAGCACCCGGTCCATACCCCTCCAGTCCTCTCCTATCCATGTAACTATCTAGTCTTTCCTTAAATGTAACCAATGATCCCGCCTCAACCACGTCTGCCGGAAGCTCATTCCACATCCCCACCACCCTCTGCGTAAAGAAATTTCCCCTCATGTTCCCCTTATAATTTCCCCCCTTCAATCTTAAACCATGTCCTCTAGTTTGAATCTCCCCCTTTCTTAATTGAAAAAGCCTATCCACATTTACTCTGTCTGTCCCTTTTAAAATCTTAAACACCTCTATCAAGTCCCCCCTCAATCTTCTATGCTCCAGAGAAAAAAGCCCTAGTCTGCACAACCTTTCCCTGTAACTCAAACCTTGAAATCCTGTCAACATTCTCGTGAACCTTCTCTGCACTCTCTCTATTTTGTTTATATCTTTCCTATAATTTGGTGACCAAAACTGTACACACTACTCCAAATTTGGCCTCACCAATGCCTTGTACAATTTTATCATAACTCCCTACTCTTGAATGTTTAAAAAATATAAGTTTATGCTCTTGTATTTGAAATGTTTAAAAAATAAAGTCATCCATTTAAGGTAGAGATGAGGCATTTGGTTAAAGTGGTTGAAAGGTTACAATGGGTAGATGGGAATGGAGAGCTGAGGTTCCAATCCGACCATCAATGACCTCATTGAATGGTGGGATTGAGTGGTTTCATATTCCTAATTCTTGTGTTCAGGAGTGATGTGGAAACAGACATGCAGTGATTCATTGTAAAACATATTGTTGGCAAATGTCATTGTAAGGAAATGAGTAACAGAGCAATGTGAGACCTCGACGCTGTTTGAGTTGGTGAGTCTTGGGTGTTGCGAGCCAGAATGAAAGCAGCAATGTCATTGGTTCAAAAGTAAAACACAAAAATCTGTGGACACTGTGATTAAAGTAAAAATACAAAGTTGGAGAAAATCAGCTGGTCAAACAGTGACCTTTATAAAGCAAAGTTAAAAATACATAACCGATGTTTTGGGCTTGAGCCCTTCTTCAAGGAATGGAAAAATGTCAGCAGGCATCCGAACAAAAGAGTGGGGGTGGGGGAGGCATCATGATCACCAAGGCAGGTGGTGAAAGGTGGAGAAGGGAGGGAGGGGGCAGCAGTGATTAAAGGGGGGAGGAGAGCTGGAAAAGGGAAAGGAAGGGGGAGGAGAGCTTGGAAGGGGAGGTGGGTGGAGAGGAGAGAAAGTTAGCAGAAACTGAGAAAAGTCTATGTTAATGCCACCTGGCTAGAGAGTGCCCAGATGGAAAATCAGGTGGTCTTGATAGGGCAGTACAAAAGGGCATGGATGGACATGTGAGCATGGGCGTGAGACACAGAACCAAAATGATTGGGCTACTGGGAGATCTCTGCCTCTGGTGTGGACAGAGTGAAGGTGCTCAGCAATGCAATCTCCCAATCTGCGCCCAATGTAGAGAAGGCCACAAAGGGAGCACTGGATACAGTAAATCAGTCCTGTGGATAGACAACTGGTGTTGCTTTAATTGAAAGGCCTGTTTGGGGCCCCAGACTGTCATGATGGAGGAGGTAGGAGGTGTGGGTGTAAATGTGGCATGTCCTGCAGTCACAGGCGAAGGTGCTGGGGATGGAGGGGCAATTGGCATGGAGGGGTGAGATCCCTTCGCTGAGTACCTTTGCTCCATCCACCCCAGTGACAGAGACCTCCCAGTAGCCAACCATTTCAGTTCTGTGTCACACTCCCCTACTCGCATGTCTCTCCATGGCCTTGTGTACTATCCTAGCAAGCCCTCCCGCAAATTGGAGATTTTCCCAGTTTCTGCTCTCCTTTCCACCCAACTTCCCTTTCCTTTTCCAGCTTTCCTCCTCCCCTGGACCTATGCTGTCCCCTCCCTCCCTTCTCCACCTATCACCTCCTGTCTTTGCAACCACACTTCTCCACCTATTCCTTTGTTTAAATGCCTGTTAATATACTTTGATGAAAGGCTCAAGCCCAAAATGTTGGTTATGTATTTTTACCTTTGTAGTGTAAAGGACCCTGTTGGACCTGAGCTGAATTTCTCCAGCTTTGTGTTCTTATTTTATGTCATTGATTCAGTCAGTAAACAAGAGCTAAAAATGGAGGGAACACTCGGTATATCAGATGATATTGAATGACGGAACACCACTGCACAGAAACAGGCCCTTTGACCCATCTATGTGCTAAACTATTATTCTGTCCAGTCCAATTGATTTGGCCTGCAAGAACTGATTGTGGATTTTAGGAGAGCAGGAACCAGTCCTCATCGAGAGATCAGCAGCGGAGAAGTTTAAGAACTTAAAATTCCTGAGTGTCAACATCTCAAGAGAATCTGTCCTGGGGCCTCCCATGTCCATGCAATCACGAAGAAGGCTCGCCACTGTCTATGAGGTGTTTTTTTTTTTTTTAATTTTTTATTTTTCACACCATGAATCACATTAGCCATGATATACACTATTTCTTTTTCACACATATACAGTGACTTTTTCTTTGAGGATATTTGCTACGCCATCAAAGACTCTTGAAAACTCTACAGCAGAGCATTCTGGCTGGTGGCATCATTATCTGGGTATGAAGATGCCAATGCACAGCACAGGAAAAAAACCACCAGACAGTTGTTAACTTGGCCAGCGATAGTGGGATAGGGATATAATTTCAGAATTGTTTTGGTTTTGAAAAAAGCTCTCCACTCTGAACTGTTCTCCTGCCTCAGAAGGTGCCTGACCTTCTCTCAAGTTTTTCTGGCATTTTTCTTCACTCTTGTGCCACATTTCCAGAATATAAATTTTTCATTTACAATTTGAAATGGTCAACTGGGACTTTGAAATCTGGGAGTTATTACTAGAATTGACAATTACCTACATTAAAAAGATGAAAAATTAAATTCCCATCACCTCTATCATTGCCTTTGTATGTCAATAAAACTTTGCAGCCTCTCAATATGAAACTGTAAGGAAATAGGAAAGGCTCTTGTTTGATATTCTCCACATCTGAATCTGCTGGTTAAATGTTCAACCAACGCAATAATTATTGGTATTAGGGAGAATTATTCTTAGAAATATTTTAATTGTTCAAGAAAAAAGATGCAGGCAGAACAATGGATAATAATGCTGATTCATATTCAGACCTGGTTATTTGGTATTGAGAGATGCAAGTTGAAAGTTTCTTTTTGTATGAAGAAAACCCATTGGATAACTCGAAATGGGAGTGTAAATTAATGAGCTGTGCCTTACAAAAAAAAGCTAGATAGCTTTCCTCCAGTCTAGTGGATTTAAATATGACCTGAATGAGTCAGAACAGCAGCTGCTTGCAGATGTTGCTACTGTGCCCCACAGGAAGTAGATCAACCACTTGCCAGCATCACCATAGCAGCCACGGTGTCTGCACAACAGGCATCTGGAAAGAGTCCACACTGTTTGCTGCTCTGCACCTCTCCTTCCTGCACACTCCCCATATTTTGAACCCAGCGAGAGGCAGGATTAGAGCAAGTACAGCATGGAGGCTTAGATAGTGGAGGCACTACCTCAAAATGCGAGAAATCCCAGTTCAATCCTGACTTCGGGTACACTCTGCCTGGAGTTTGCAGGTTCACCCTGTGACTGTGTGGGTGCCCTTCTGGAGCTCTGGTTTCCTCTCGCACCCCAAAAATGTGCTGGTTGGTTAATTAGTTGCTTTAAATTGTCCCTTGGTGTAGAATAAAGGGGGAGAATAAATAGAGGGTTAAAGTAGGATTAATGTAAATGGGCAGTCAATGGACAGGACAATGGGCTGACTAGCCAGTTTCCTGGCTGTGTTTCTAAGGATTACAGATCAAAGTAGAGATCCCTGCTGCGCTGTGTTGCAATAGCTACACCGGCAAGAAAAAAAATTCCCAGAACTAAAACATTTTCCAGAACTGGAATGTTTGCCCAGTGTGACCGTTAGAGAACAAAGAATAAAAGTTGGTTACTGGTGGCTTGGAAATAGTGTTTCTTTTATGTGAGTGAGGGAAAAAAAAGCTATCATTAAATCATCAAGGAAGACAAAACATGACAGTAAAAAAAAATTCAGTATTACAAATAAAATATTGAAGTTTGGGGAGAGGCCTAGATAGGACCATGCCACATGTAATGAAAGAGGAATGATAAGTGACTCGGGTTTTAAGTTTGACGCAAAATAACCTGGTAAAGTGAGGAGCATTCTTCTGCGAGCAGACTAACAGGTGGTCTCCAACGTTCATACAATAATCTAAGGAATATAATTACAGCAATGCGATGCAAAGAAAGATCCATCAGTACTAAGCATGGGCAGTGTAATAGTACTGTTATGGGGTCCATTCAGGAACCTGGTGACTGCAGGGAAGGAACTGTCATTAAATATGGTTTCACTCATGGTTGATCCATGACCCATTGCTGACCCATGACTGCATTGCCAGATCCAGCTCCAGTGGTCTCATCAAGTTTGCAGATGACCCAACAGTGGTTGGTCTCATCACCAACAACGATGGGTTGCACTATAGAGAAGAGGTGGAAAATCTCGTGATGTGTTGTGGGAATAGCAACCTGATTCTCAATGTGGGGAAGATGAAAGAGATGGTTGTGGACTTCAGGAGGACAAGAATGACCACCCTCCACTAAGGAAAAATAAGAAATGTCAATAAGAAAATTATTTTAGCTACTTCAGTTTGCAGCTAAAGATAACTGTTTTCTGCTGCAAGATGAATTGAGTTCTTAAATTGCAAATTGCAATGAACATAAGATTTACAAATATTCCTTCTTGGCAGCAAAGAGAACAGCCATCAGAAGAATGACATCAAGTTCCTTGGAGTCCACTTAACAAGTGAGCTATTGCGGACACACATCTCCCCACTTGTCAGGAAAATCCAACAGCGACTGCACTTCCTGAGAAGACTGAAGCAGGCAAGACTACCGGCCGCTATCATGTTAAACTTCTACAGCAGCTCTATCAAAAGTGTCCTGGCCAGTTGCATCAGTACGGTGTGGTTGCTGTAGAGAATTGGATTGGAGGTCAATCTACAGGACCGTATAAGTGGCAGAGAGGATCACTGAGGTCTCTCTCCTCTCCATCGATGTGATCTGCCAGGATTGTTGTCTGAAGAGAGCTCTCAAAGTAATTGAGGGCCGCTTCCACGCCAAACACGGCATCTTTCAGCTCTTCCCATCGGGTAGGAGATGCAGGAGTATCAGAGCCAGCACCACCAGGCTGAGGAGCAGCTTCTTCCTACAGACAGTGAGAATGCTGAACGACCAAAGGATCTGCTCACACCAACCACCTGAGACTCTCAGATTTTAAAAATCTTCATTTATTTATTTGTGTATATAAATACTCGTCCTGTGTGTGCATTGTTTGTCTGTATGTGTTCTGTCTAGTTATGAATCTGTGTGTTTTGAACAGAGAAGTGGAGAACACTGTTTTATCGGGTTGTACTTGGGCAATCAGATGATAATAAATTTGACACTCCTGAGCTACCTGCTGAGTGAGATGAGAGTGGGTCTGGGGTCCTATATGAAGCTACTTTTTCTCTGCAGCTGGAGAGATATAAATTATTATTTTAGCCAAGGAATATACTGGGAAGAGAGAACAATTAGTGATGAGTCAGGAGAAGTGAATTTTTAAAATAGGAAAGGAGAATGCACTGAATCACATTATCAGACAGTACAGTTAAAAGATTTGGCAGGTCATTGCCAGGGGTAGTTGAGAATCAACCATACAGCTGTAGCTATGGACGAATGAGCCAATTAGTGATATTGTAGTCACCACACCTTTTTTATATAAAAAAAATATTCTGGGCCAAAAATAGAACATTCTGGAAAGGCTCAGCAGATCAGGCAGCATCCCACTATTCAAGAAGGGAGGGAGAGAGCAGAAAGGAAATGATAGGCATGTAGCCTGACCTCGGCGGTGGGGAAGATATTGGGATGTTGCGGAGTACTTGGAGGCTCATGACAAGACAGGCCAAAGCCAGCATGGTTTCCTTGCAGGCAAACCTCGGGAAATCTATTGGAATGCTTTGAGAAGTAACAAACAGGTTGGATAAAGGAATTGTAGTGAATGTTGCTTCTTTGGATATGGTGCCGCGCATGTAGCTACTTAACAAGATACGAGCCCATGGAATAACAGGAAGCGTACTAATGTGGGTAGATTATTAGCTGATTGCTAGCAAGCAGAGTGAGGGAATACAGGGACCAGACTCTCGTTGGTTCCGAGTTGCTGGTGGTGTTCCGCAGAGATCAGCGTTGGGGCCGTTTATTTTTATGCTGTATATTAATGATTTGGATTATGGAATGAATGGTTTTATGGCAAGTTTGCAGATGATACAAAGGCAGGCAGAGAAAGCAGGAAGGCTGCAGAAGGACTAGGACAGATGAGGAGAGTGGGCAGAGATGTGGCAAATGGAATGCAATGTCAGAGTGTACGGTCATGCACTTCGGGAGAAAAAATAAAAAGGCAAACTATTTTTTAAATGAGGAGAAAATTGAAAATACCCAGATGCAAAGGAACCTGGGAATCCTCATGCAGGAGAATCTGAAGGTAAACTTGCATATTGAGAGGATGGTGAAGACTTTAAATGCAATGTTGGCATTTATTGAAGAGGAATAGAAATAAGAGCAGAGATGTGATGTTTAAGCTTTGAAAGGCACTGGTGAGTCCTCATTTGGACTATTGTGAGCAGTTTAGGATCCTCATTTAAAAAAAAGTATGTGCTGACATTGGAGAGAGTTCAGAGGAGGTTCCAGGAATGAAAGCGTTATCACATGAAGAACGTTTGACAACCCTTGACCTGCACGGATAGGAATTTAGGAGAATGAGGGGGATCTCATTGAAACAGTTCTAATGTTCAAAAGCATGGAGAAAGTAGATGGAGAACAGTTGTTTCCTATCGGTTAAGGCAAAAAAGCAGGCTAGACAGTATGGTGGCTGAATGGATGTTAGTGGTCCAGTGTCAGGGAGTCTGGTCTATTGATCTGATTATGGAAGCAGGGAAGTTTAAATAACTGCAATTAAATAAATCTGAGATTTTACTATCGGCCATGCTAACCATGAAAGTTTCAAGACTATTGCAAAAAACCAGCTGACTCCCACCTAGAGGGGCGGCACTGTTAGCATTGGGGCGGTACGGTTAGTGTAGCAATTAGTGCAATGCTGTTGCAGTGCCAATGACCCGGGTTCAAATCTGGCACTTCTATATGGGAAAACAAAACGTTGTCACAGACACACTCTCTAGTCCAGCAGTCAATGCCTTACGCAAGGCATCGACTACCACGATCTGGCTTGCGCCCAGCGAGACAGGACTGAGGACCTCCCACTTGACTACGCTCCTCTGAGACATCGCCAAAGGCCAATCCCGCCCAATGAAGGAGATCAGTTTTCGACATGATCCACGGTTTATTTCACCTCGGTGCGGTTGGTATCCTCCCGATTTGTTGGGCCTGGCCTAAGCAAGCAAATCACAGAGTTGATGAAAACCTGTACGGACTACTAGACTGCAACACACCAGGCAATGTCCAGCAGTTTGAAGCTCCAACCCACAGGTTCCAGCACATCCACCTTGACATAGTTGAGCCCTTGCTGGTATGCCGAGGGACGTGCTACCTGCTGACAGTGGTGGACACATTCACTCGATGGACAGAGGTCATTCCCTTCCCAGATGCTCCACCGATATGTGCGCCAATGCTTTCCTCTCCACCTGGGTCTCCCGTTTTGGTGTCCCAGCACACATAATGACTGACCGAGGAGCTCAGTTCACTTCTGCCTCATGGAACGAGCTCTCCAAGCTCCTGGGCACCCAACTACATCGCATCATGGCCTACCATCTTCAGTCTGAGCGCTTTCATCATCACCTAAAATCAGTACTGATGGCATGGCTTGAGAAGACTAACTAGGTAGACGAACTGCCCTGAGTTCTTCTGGGAATATGCACAGCACCTAAGGATGACCTCAAAGCCTCCCCAGCAGAATTAGTCTATGGCGAGCCCCTTGCAGTCCCTTCCTTCAGCACCCAATCGGACCACTAACACTGCAGTCGTCCTCAAAAGACTGCGAGACAAATTGGGCTCCCTTGCACCACTGCCACCATTATGACATGGTCAGCCACCTTGCAACTACCTCTCAGACTTCTTCCTGTGAGTATGTATTCGTGTGAAGGGGTGCACATAGGGCTCCCCTTCAGCGCCTCTATGAGGGACATTACAAGGTGCTGCAAAAGGACGCATCTACCTTTACACTCCACTTTGGGGTCAAGGAGGAATTGTTCACTCTGGACTGTTTAAAATCAGCCCACCTGGACTTGTCACATCTAGTACAGGAACCCCACCGGTACGTAAGGGGTCGGCCGCCGAAACAGCAGACCTCACCCTCGATGCTTTGTGAGATCGTCGGAGCTGGTTCTTGGGGCGGGGGAGGGTGGCATGGCAAAGCACATAGTTCTAGTGGCGAACCATTCCCTGTTGTCATGCGCGGTCAGCGGGGCAGCCGCGGCAAAGATGGCATCGTGGGACCTTCTGGTCCAGACTGCAGGGGCACATGGAATGAAAGTTCTGGAATGAAAGGGCCAGGGACCAGACACAGCCTTAAAGGCAACAGCGCAGAATTCAAAGTAAACCAGTTGTGTTACTCGAGCTCTCAGCCTGTTGTCTCAGTCTTTTCACTGTGCTCGCACACAACCCACCAACACTGTAGCCTTTCAGAATCCCCATAGCCCTGTTCTGCAATGAATGTACCTCCTAAGGGTATTGTTCTTCAGAGCCTGTTGGTTCCCTTAAGACAGGGGTGTCAAGCTCAAATTCACAGAGGGCCAAAATTAAAAACTTGGACTAAGTCGTGGGCCAAACTAAATATTTATTGAAAATTTTCAACAACTTGCTTCAATGACAAACAGGTTTGTCTTTTAAAATGATGAACATATAGTTTGCCTCCCACCTGTCTTGAAAGGTCCTGTTTTCTGTCTTTCGTTTAGCCATTTTTCATAAGGGGTTTATTACATGTGAGTTGGGCGACAGGTCGCAGGTGCTAATGAAAGTAAAGAGAGGAGGTGGGGGCGGGCTGACGGGCCGGCGCCAAAGCATTTGCAAAGCATTCTGGGATTTGTAGTATTAGCTGTGCATGCGCTATACTGGCGCGGCGGCCAGCGGGCCAGCTCTAATACATATTTGATATGATCTTGCGGGCCAAATATAATTATATCACGGGCCAAATTTGGCCCACGGGCCTGAGTTTGACATGTGTGCCTTAAGAGCATTCTCTACTATTCCTGCATCGATTTATTACTATGGTTGGAAGATGTTGTAAATGGTGAAATTGTATCAGTAAGTCTAAATTTTGTGAGAACTTGCAATTGGTCAATACACATATCCCAAGGTGGCAAAGGGAAACCCAATATGATGTTGCGCCATCGATGTTTCAATTGATCATCTTGAACCTTGTATGATTTCTGCAGTGTTCAGTTGAACCACAGTGCTCTTTTATTGCCAGCAGTGTTTTTTTTCTTTTTTTTCGAAACTTTATTTATTAATTTTAACATATGAAGAAAGTAAGTAATTCACGTAGAGAAAAAATACAAAATAAAGTAATACAAGTATAAAGTAACATAGTTAATACAATACCAATCTCGGCATCTCCCCCAACAACTAAAAACTAAGACCAAAAAAAAACTATTTTTAACCCCTAAACCCCCCTCCCCACCCCCACGATAAAGAGTGAAGAATTAATACTATTAGTATAATAAAAAAAATTAAAAATATATATCTTAAAAAAAAGATCGATATATATTAAAAAAAACCAAAAAAAATTAATTAAATATTAATTATTAATCCAAAAATTTTTTATTATATAAGAATATATATGAAAAAACAAAAACAAAAAGAACTTAAACAAAAAAACCAACTAATAAAAAAAACTAAAAAAAGATAAAGAAAAAAAAAGAAAACATATATATAGAAAAAATATATAATAAAAAAAAAAGTTTTTTTAAAGAAAAAAATGATTAATTCAAACTTATTTAAATTGTATATAATCAATAAATGGGGTCGACTTTACCTCATAAAAAGACATCTTATCTTGTGTAGAAAAAGATATTCTTTCCATAACCAAACAAAACTTCATCTCTGAATACCACCTATCTAAAGACAATACATTTCTATTCTTCCAAGTAATCGCTATACATTTCTTGGCCACTACCAGCGCTAAGTAAATAAAAGAGATCTGGTAATTATCTAATTCTACATCAATCAACGGTTGCATATTCCCTAATAAAAATATATCAGGGTCTAATACAATATGAAGATTATATAGATTATTAAATACAGATTGAATACCTTTCCAAAATTGTTGTAACCGATCACACAACCAAAGAGCATGTAAAAAAAAGTACCAGAAACTTGATCACAACGAAAACAAAGATCTGACTTACTAAAACCAAATTTTTTAAATTTTTCGGGTGTTAAATATAATTGATGTATAAAACTATAATTAATCATCGCCAATCTAGCATTAATCAATTTTCGAACACTATTACGGCAGATTTCAGACCAATCTTCTTCAGTTATTGTTAAACTTAAATCTTTTTCCCATTTCATTTTATCTTTATCCCAATCTATTTTACTTTTACTTTCACTTTCCAACAAAATAAATCTAAGATGGCAATACATATGGCTAATATGATGAAAGATTTGAATTTAGTTGATATTTGGCGTAGATTTAATCCTACACAGAAAGACTTTTCTTTTTATTCTTCTCGACATAATTCTTTTTCAAGACTTGATTATTTTTTAATTTCGGCACATTTACAGGATAAGGTTATATCTGTGGATTATAAGGCAAGGTTAGTCTCGAACCATTCATTGTTATCACTGGAATAACAAAGTTCTCAAGTTACACAACATACTTTAAGATGGAGATTTAATACTATGTTACTACAAAAGCCAGAATTTATTGTTTATTTGAGAAAACAAATTGAGGATTTCATTGCTAATAATGTTTACTCTGTTTCTGATCAGTTTGTTTTGTGGGACGCTATGAAAGTTTTTTTACGAGGTCAAATTATCAGTTATGCATCCAAACTGAAGAAAGAGAGAGTTAGAGAAACTGAGGATTTGGAGAAGAAAATAACAATCTGTGAAAAAGAATTTCAAAAGAAAGCTACTGAATTCCAAAAGATCCAATTAACTAATTTAAAGTTGAAGTATAATAAGTTACAGTCATATCAATTTGAATGTCTGTTGAATCGTTCAAAAAATAAATTTTATGAATGGGGTGAGAAAGCTCATAAAGTATTAGCTTGGCAATTAAAAAAAGAACAGTTATCTAGGATTATACCAGCTATTAGAAATAAATCGGGTATTACTTTTAGTCAAAAAGAAATTAACGATGAATTTTGTAATTTTTACAAAAAACTTTATTTGACTGAAATGTAAAGAGATAAAAGAAGATGCAATAGACTCTTTTTTGAAAAATATTAATTTACCACAGTTATCTCAAGAAGACAGACAAGAGTTAGATAAACCTTTTACGGATAGTGAAATTGAAATGGCTATAAAAGATATGCCAAATGGAAAAGCGCCTGGTGGAGATGGTTTTTCTATTTAGTTTTACAAGACTTTTTATGTGATATTTCTTCCTTATTTAAGAATGCAATACAACAACTTTATGATACTTTTCAACTACCTGAGTCCTGTTCTAATGCTATAATTACAGTTATACCAAAAAAAGATAAAGATCCCTTACAGGTAGCTTCTTATCGTCCTATATCTTTGTTAAATGTAGACTATAAAATAGTGGCTAAAGTTATGGCTAATAGGTTGGCTCAGTATTTACCAAAGATAATACATCGTGATCAAACAGGTTTTATAAAAAATAGGTATGCTTCGGATAATATTCTACGATTAATTACTTTGATAAATAGATCTAAATCTCAGAAGAATTATCCAATGGTGGTTTCATTGGATGCAGAAAAGGCATTCGATAGAGTAGAATGGAAGTTTTTATTTAAAGTACTTGAAAAGTTTTCTTTTGGTCTCTCATTTATTGGTATGATTAGGGCTCTGTATAATGGTCTGAAAGCTAGAGTTGTTACTAATGGTTTGCTTTCAGAATCCTTTAATTTAACAAGATCTACTAGACAAGGATGTCCATTATCACCCGCCTTGTTTGCTTTAGTTATTGAACGTCTAGCACAATTAATGCCAGCAGTGTTAAAAGGGTTTCTATCTGGTCTGACTCTGGTGGGAATGACTTTGGAACTTCATAGATAAGAGGTCATAATGAATCATTCATTTTCAAAGCATTTAACCATATAACCATTTACGGAGTGGAAATGGGCCATGTTGGCCTTTCGAGTCCGCACCGGTTCACTGATTTTGTGCGCCCTCTTCAGGCATTGGTCCCGGTAGATCTTCATTCAATAACGATGGGCGAATTCAATGCGAAGGTGACAATAAATGGATATATAATCGAACCAATTTAAATTAAATAGGTCAACAAGAAAAGGAATCAAGAAAAAAGAAGATTGCTTTTTGGGAAATAATTTATTAACATTTGAGCAATTAAAAGATAAATATGGAATTTGACTCGGTTGTGCACTTTTCGTGAAACACCTTGCAGGTGCAGTTTGTTACCGATTTGTTTGACTCGGTTGTGCACTCACACCTCACAGATGGGTCCAGTTTGTATTTATTTGGGAAATTGTTTAAATTTTTTAAAAAATGCTTTTCAAGCTTTCAAGTGATTGTCTTTTCATTTTCCTGAGGGCTTGTGAATCTGCTGGATTTGAGACGCGTTAGTTCCTCGTTTCATGGTGTACCTTTCTTTTTCAATATTTTTATTGAAATGGAAATTCCACATCAAATATATACAAAGTACATAAGAATCCATATTAAAAAATAGAGAAGTGCAAAGTGGACCACACTCAGATCATACTATTTCTTAAACAAATCATAGGAATATTTTATTATATAAAAAAATAATCTAATCCCACTACCAAACCCGAAGCTGTTTGGCAAAGAGAAAGGAAAGAAAGAATTCCCTGTCTCAGTAATGAATTATATTATTAATCAACACCTCTGCATGAATACCATATCAGAGATTTTGAAAGTAATTCGAAGCGGGTCCCCACAATGTTTGAAAATTTCAATTCAAACCTGATACTGAGCATTGAATTTTCTCTAAATTTAAATGTGACATAACATCGCGTAACCATTGAGTATGAATAGGAGGAGCAACGTCCTTCCATCTGAGCAGCACTGCCCGCCTAGCCATGAGGGAAATAAAAGCTAATGCATGCAAATCAGATGCCGTTAAAGTTGTGACTCTCTCTCCAACAATACCGAATGAGGCCGTCAAAGGATTAGTCTTAAAATTTACTTCATGGTATACATTTAAATCACAAGATGATATCCTTTTGTACTTGTGATGGAAGTAGTAATTGCCATTTTGGCAACTGTCCAAAACTAGTTCCGTGCATGTGACTGAGAGTAAGCCGTTTTGGATGGAATGGATGAAAGTAGGTGGTGGTCAGAACAATGGAGTTATTCAGGGAAGTGCAACAGAAGTGGCAGGCTTCGTTACTTGGAAGGATTTGACCAAATGGGCTGAATCACCTTTCGTGCACACAGATTCTGCGGCACCTCAGTCGAATTCTTACTGATTCAGGTCATTTCCTCAGGTCAACATTTCTCCTGCAGACGTTCATCTCATGACTTCACCTGAACACCAATCCACATGGAAACCAAAGTCACTGCCAATACATGATGCACATGAGTTTGAAGAGGAGCTTGAGACACACGATGAACTACTCTGTTGGTCCCTACTGTTCCAACGTTGATTGACTTAACCCGGTTTTCTTTCTCTTATTCATCATGAGCAATTAATTGTGTTGGCAACTGCCTGGCTTATGTCTTGGTGATTCTGAAGACTCTAAAGATGTCTTTTTTTAAAAAATGCTTCATTTTCCCATTCTCCTCACCCTTTATTCCTCATGCACGGTGAAGCTGTAAAACAATCCTTTATTGTGGTGCAGGAACAATGCAAAATAACTACTTGTTTAGCTCAACGAGTTAGTTCTGCCCAGCTGAGAAAGAAGCAGCGGGCAGTTAAGCCTTGGTTTTCATTTGTTTTACTTGTCACGTTTTCCCAAGAATTCGCCATGACAGCAACATAAAAAGTCATTGCAATAAAATCTTAAAACCATTTCAGATCTCAGTGCTATACTTGCAGTAGCATACTTTCTCTGTTATATTTAGCAAAGTAGTTCTACTAGTGCTGCATATGCCAGATTAATGCAGGCATTCAACCCAGGAATCCTTCTCTTACAATTTTCATTCATTCTGTTCAAATTTTTACTGCACCGTTGATCTGCCAGTTAATGGTTTTCTTTAATCTTGTTCCCTGACATCTAAATGTCTTGCCTCGAGTTGTTCCAACATTAGCTTGTAGCTTCTGCGTCAGTCACTGTCTTATTACAACAGTAATTTATAAGTTTTACCTGAAGGAGTGAGTTTATTTTCCATGTCATTCTGTTGAAATAAGCTTTTAAATACTTCCTGCATATTTACCAATGTCATTGCTGGAATGTGCAAGTAGTGTACATTGCCTCTCTTTCAGGCCACCATATAAATCCATTTGTTTAGTCTACAAATGCAGGTTGCTACATTCAACGCCTGGAATGTTTTTAATCCGATTATCCCCATTAAGCCTCATAAATTTTAATTTAATGTAGCGTATCTCTTCAGGGGTGATTAGCCGAGTGCAGTAAAAATGGCCCAGTAACAAATTCTATGTCTGTGTTCTCTGCTCATTGCGATGCGCTGGTATGAATTTTGCTGTTTGAAGTCGTAATGCGTTATTCCTGGTGATAAAAATCAGTGCTGAATGTAAAGTAGGTGGGTTATTAAAACTATTTGAAATATTTCCTCATTCATTCAATTACATTTACGTTGCTTAAGCACAGCTGAAAGGGGGATGTTTCAATCCAATAATGCAGTGTGTTGTTACATTAAAAAAATTCCTGCCTATCTGTGTGGCTGAGAAGTATTTGACCAAATGGGTTGAAACACCTTTTATGCACACACATCCTGTGGCATCTCAATTGAATTCTCATCAACTCAGATTATTTCCTCAAGTCAATATTTCTCCTGCAACATTACCGCTAACATTAAAATTTCATGACATCATTCAACAGAACAACAATCGACATGAAAACAAAACTAATTGTCGGCAAGTGATGCATGTCAGGTCGTCTTCCATTAGGGGGGGCACCACATGGCCCCCTCTCATTCCCCACACTGTTTCCTACCTGTGCTCTCAGTTTGTTCTCATTTATATGCTTCTCTGTCTCTGCCGCAGTCTCCCTTCCCTTCCCACTGTGTACACAAATGTGATGGTTTCAAACATTGGTGGTCTCTAGCTTCCTTTGTGTACTATCTGACTCTCTCGCTGTTCACGCCTCTCCTCTGCCTTCATTCATTCCACTTTCTCTCGTGTCCCAGTCTCTGTTGAGAGTTGAACAAACTTCCTAATTTCAAGTTTCTATAAGACCAGACCATAAGATATAGGAGTGGAAAGACTATTCAGCCCATCAAGTCTACCCCACTATTTAATCATGAGCTGATCCATTTTACCACTCTGCCCCGCTGCCTGACCTTCTCCCTGCAACCTTTGATGCCTTGGCTAATCAAAAACCTGTCAATTTCTGGCCTCCACAGATTTACCAACCTTTGACTGAAGAAATTTCTACTCATCTCTGTTCTAAGTAGACACCCTTCAATCATGAAGTTGTGCCCTCTTGTCCCAGACTCTCCCACCATGGGAAACAACCTTTCTACATCTCCTCTTTCCACCTCTTTCAATGTTCACAATGTTTCAATGAGTCACCCACCCCCTCCCCTCATTCTCCTAAATCCCAAAGAGTGCAGGCCATGAGTACTCCTCACATGATAACCCTTTCATTCCCAGAATCGTCCTAGTGAACATCCTTTGAACCACCTCCAACTTCAGCATACCTTTTTGTAAATGAGGTGCCCAAAACAGCTCACAGTACTCCAAGAGAGGTCACACCAGTGCCTGATAATGCCTCAGCATCACATCCCTGCTCGTGTGCTCTATTCCTCTTGAAATGAATGCCAGCATTGCACTTGGTTTCTTCACCGACTTAACCTGCAAGTTTATCTTCAGGCTATCCTATACGAGTCCTCCCAGGTCCCTTGCATTCTGAGCATTTTCAATTTTCTCCCTATTTTAAAAAAATTGTTTCCCAGTCTATTTTTTCTACCACAGTGCTTGACTGTACTCTTTCTGACATTGTATTTCATTTGCTATTTCTGTGCCTATTCTCCTATCCTCCACCTACCTTTGTGTCATCCGCAAACTTGGCCACAAAACCACTCATTCCATAAACTAAAGCATTAATTTACAACATAAAAAGAAGCGGCTCTAACACTGACCTCTCTGGGACACCACTAGAACCTGGCAGCCAATCAGGCTATTCCAACTTTGCTTCCTGCCAATCAGCCAATGCTGCACCCACGTTAGTATGTTTCCCGTTATACCATGGACTCTTGTCGAATGCCCAATATCCACTGTATCTCCCTTATCCAGCCTGCTGGTTTCCCTTGAGGAAACCATGCTGGCTTTGGATTATCCTGTCATGGGCCTCCAAGTACTCTGTAATCTCATCCTTTACAATAGACTCCAGCATCTTCCCAACCACTGACATCAGGCTAACCAGCCTATAATTTCTGCTGCCTCCCTCCCTTCTTGAAATGTGGGGTGATATTCGTGATTTTCCAGTCGTCTGGGATCTATTAATTTCTGAAAGATAATTACCAATAATGTCAGTCAGAACATTAAGTTTCAATTTCCTGTTCCGCAACATCACCCATCACTGACTACTTTCGCTCTCCTTTTGATTTTGTATTTCCTTTTTCATTCTTGTGAGGTAAAAGTAGCCTTAATCATATTTGTTCTGTTTGGAATTATGTGATCCAAATATGTCCCCTCTCCAGTGCTTTTCCATTTTCCCTCCTCTCCCCTTCACGCCACGCATCAACTTTTCCTTTCCCGACTGAAGGCAGCTACCTATGCCGAGGTAACTGTCCTTTCAGTACCTGAGTCAGGGAGCTAAATCTTTGTGGGTGATGGCAAGCTAGTTGGCCTTAATGTTAAACCAGTGGTAAATCCCACCTTCATCCAGCATTATACAAGATTAATGCAATGTGATTAGTAATAGGACATATTGCAAAATATAATCCTTATTAGCCACAGAGAAAGTGTAACATGTTGTCTGAAGATTAGAGATTCTTCCTTGCGTTTGCTACAATGAATGGCTGTGCCTCAATCATAACTTGCCCCATTCGACAATTGCAAAAGTTTCTAGTTTATTTTGGACAGGGACTGACTAGACCCTGTTCGGTTTTTCGTTTGTTTTTGGAATGAATGTGGAGCCTTGTTGATATTTTATTGCACCTTCGGTATGTAGATCAGTTTCCTTTTGCTCTTCCTGTTTTCGCTTCTTAGAGTATAACTGTTAAATTTGCCTCGTATATTTGCATGCAACTGAAATTTATGATCAAAGGCAAATGCTTTGTATGCAGTTTTTAGGTGGTGCAACTGAAGTGATGCGGAATGAAAGGAATCGTACGTTAGGCCCTTTGCTGTGCTGGCCATCAAATATCTGTCTACACTCATTTTCATTTTATTCTCACCACCTTCCCACCAACTCTTCCCCCAGATCCTCCCACTCACCTGCATGATAGGGGAAATTTACAGTGGCCAGTCTAGTCTAGTCTACCAGATCACATAGCTTGGAGGTGTGGGAGGAAACCAGCGCAACTGGAGGAAGCCCACACAGGCATTGCGAGCATGTGCAAGCAGCAGTTCGGGATTAAACCAAATTGTAAATGGGCCATGGCAGTCTGGAATTAATTGCTCAAAAGGGTAGAAGAGGCAAAAGCCTTCATTGCAAATTAAATAATTCCCAAATGTGCATGATAGAACATTACAGCACAGTATAGGACCTTTGGCCCACAAAGTTATGCTGACCATATCTACCCATCAAAAATAAACTAAAGCCTCCCTACCTCATTGTCCATTTGTTTTTTCATACATATGCCAGAGAGTCTCTTCAATGCCCCTATTGTTCCAGCCTCCGCCACCACCCCAAGCAATGCTGTCCAGGCACCCACATCTCTCGTGGTTGAAGTGCAGGGAAGTGGGATTGGAATTCTTCAGTTGGAAAAGTACGAAGGTGTGAGTGGCATCTTCAGGGCCTCAGCTGGTGTTCTGAGTTGAATTTGGAGCACAAACCTTCAGGAAGAATGCCAGGCTCCCAAAAGGAATATCAAGGAGATTTATCTGAATGGAGAAATGATGGCCTTCAGTCACGAGGACTGGCCAGAAGAGCTGGGAGAGTTGTCCTTGGAGTAAATAAGGTTACAAGGAGATTTACAGAATATTCATTACTCTGGGGATGGGGAGTAAGGCATGGGAGAGATTTGGGGGGGGCGGTAGGGAAGAAGGGTACAAGGAATTGGGGAAGTGAAGAGAGACCTTTTCCGCAGTGATTCAAGATAATGGCAGAAAGAACTACAAGGCAGGTGATTTTTTTTAAATTGGCGTGTTATGAAATAAAGTGATGGCAACAGGTATGATATTCAAGATTTTATGCCTGAAAAGGACAATTTTGCAATGTTGCTGGGAAGGAACAAGAGTGCCAGCTAATTATTTTCCTCCGTCTGTGCTGTAAGATTCTTCACTTGAACTGAAGTCACTTAATATTGAAGCAGACTCATCAAATAACTTAATTTGCATGAATAAAAGCTAACGGTTGTTCCTGCTTTGATGGCCTTGCCCTAGATTAAAGGTGCCAGAGCTGTCGAACCCAAAGGATGCTGTGTTTCTCAGACAGCAGCAATTCATCTTTACTTCCTTCTAGTTGTAAATATCTGGATCAAGTCCCTGGGGGTGGGTTCTACAATGCTGACTCCTGTGGAGATTAATGAATGTGATGCAGCCCAGGTTTATCAGTAGACCACAGGAAGGAGAGGTGGTAGAGGGTATTATTTTATCTGGGCATTAACTGATGCAGTCCACCAGCGTTGTCTCCGCTCCATCCTCAACATCCATTGGAGCGCTTTCATCCCTAACGTCGAAGTACTCGAGATGGCAGAGGCCGACAGCATCGAGTCCACGCTGCTGAAGATCCAGCTGCGCTGGGTGGGTCACGTCTCCAGAATGGAGGACCATTGCCTTCCCAAGATCGGGTTATATGGCGAGCTCTCCACTGGCCACCGTGACAGAGGTGCACCAAAGAAGAGGTACAAGGACTGCCTAAAGAAATCTCTTGGTGCCTGCCACATTGACCACCGCCAGTGGGCTGATATCGCCTCAAACCGTGCATCTTGGCGCCTCACAGTTTGGCGGGCAGCAACCTCCTTTGAAGAAGACCGCAGAGCCCACCTCACTGACAAAAGGCAAAGGAGGAAAAACCCAACACCCAACCCCAACCAACCAATTTTCCCCTGCAGCCGCTGCAACCGTGTCTGCCTGTCCCGCATCGGACTTGTCAGCCACAAACGAGCCTGCAGCTGACGTGGACTTTTACCCCCTCCATAAATCTTCGTCCGCGAAGCCAAGCCAAAGAAGAAAGCCCTCTCACTCTGCACAAGTCCCATGCAACACATATAAAATGAAAAAGTGCAATCAAGCAGATTTTCAGTTGTACACAAAAAAAATTATACTGATTTACAGCATGGTTAACACAATGCTCTGAAGATTCAAATTCCTTTATTGTCATGTGATAAAAACTATGCAATATTACACAAGATTTGGTTTTGCCTGCCATAAGATGGACAGATTTGCCATTGGCATAAATTGCCTGAAGTGCCTCTTACAGTCACAGAAAGAGAAGCAAAAGAGAGTCCCCGGGTGTCCATGGATTCACCTCCAGCGCTCCTGCAGCCACACAAAGTCCAGTCTAAATCGTCAGCTGCCTGAGTTCTAGACCTAAACCTCCGACAAGACCAGGAATCCTCTCGCATCCTGGTTCCAATACCTGGTGCCCATTCAGACAGTTTCCAGCAGTCGGCTGCCTGGTGTGAATCACTTGACTGCAGTTCCCGCCAGTCCGCAGCCTGCATGGATTCCTCATCTTGAGTTGCCAACAGCCTGCCTCCCTCATTGGTAAAAGGCAGAACCCCTCACTATGGTCGCTCTCCAATGGGTCATCTCTGCTTCTCATTCTCAAATGGGGGATGGGGAGGTGTTCTCCCTGTTTTCTGGTGCCCTGCACCAGTCCTCTGAAGCCCCTTGTGGCTACTATCATGACAGAGTGCTAGTGATCCTCCTAACCACTGGAGGGAGTCAGAGACTAATTTGTTGGAGCTCGGTTGGATTCAAGATGGATACCTTCATACAGTCATGAATGTACTTTAGCTCAAAAAGTATAGTTGTTTTAAAAGAGCTCAAGTTTCTTTATTACAATAAAAGAAACATCACGTAGTACCTGGAGTGAAGGAATCACCAGGAGAGGGCATACCAGGAGTGGAAGAAGCACCAGGTATGTGCAGAGTGAGGATCAGATGATAGAGGCAGAAAATGGAAAGTGTGAAAGTCCCTGATGCAGTAAATTGGATTGGAAATGTTGACCATAAGTGGAGGTTGTTCAAACAAAGATTCACGCTGTACCTGCAAGCCATTGGACTCGATAGCAGACATGATTCATGACAGATTGTGCTGGTACTTACTGTGGTGGGACCTCAAGCACTAGAGTTTTTTTTAATACTTTTGTATTTGCTGAGGCAGAAGACCAGGGAAAGTTCGACAAGGTTATCAAGATGTTTCATGAATGCTGTTCACCAAAGAAAAATGAAATATTCAAGTGGTATGTGTTTTGTGCATGCAGCTGCAGGGAGAGAGCTTTAATACTTTTTTTTGAACTGGACTTGAAATTAAAAGCAAGAACATGCAATTTTGGATTGCTGTAAGATTCAATAATCTGTGATCAAATTGTGTTTGGGATTATTGATAAGAAAGTGAGAGAGAGTTTCCCTTAGCTGGAGCTGCGAAGATTCCCACGCCAGTGAATTAGCACTGAGGCACACAAAAAAGTTCATTGAGAGTGTAAAAGCGAGTGAAAATGAAGGCATAGATAGGCACAGCATGTGTCTACACAAACACAAACAAAAAATGAGACAAAGGAAACAACAAAAAAGGAGAGACATTCATTTGCAAACAGTGTGGCTCTCAAAATGCACCAAAACAAGGCCCAGCCTATAGAAAAGTTAGTAATAAGTGCAAAGGGCAGAATTATTATGCAAAGCAATGTTTTTCCAAAGGGGAAAAAAGCAGAAGTGAAAACGTCCACACTGTACACACAATAGTAGAAACTGTTCTCAGTGATACACTCTTCATGGGCATGTTAGTGCAGAAAAATTCTACCAACAGACACTGAAGAACCAAGTGTGAACAGAGTCAAACAGGATAAGTGACTGTGTCATTGCATGCAAATGGAACAAATATTCCTTTCCAGCTGGACACGGGCAAAGGTTAATTTGATCTATGACCGTGGCATCAGGGCAATGAAGATAAAGCTATACATTCCTGCAAATCCTGTACAGGTCAAATCATACAACAGACAGAGCATCAACACAAAAAGTACATGTAAACTCAAGGTGAAAGTTAAAGATAAAGAGCACCATTTTGGGTTTGCAGTAGTCCCATGTAGACATGAATCACTGCTTGGTAACAAAGCATGTGAAAACATAAGCCAAGAGGGTGTACCACATCGACAATGCCCAGAACGTCATAGAGGAAATACTGGATTAATTTCCAGTTATCTTCAAGGTGTTTGGAGTTCTACCATTATAAGATACAGTTAAAGGAGGATGCACAGCCAATAGTGGATGCCCCAAGGTGGATTCCAGTGCCATTAAAAGAAAAGCTCAAGCAGGAACTCAACTGAATGACTAGGGGTCATAAGGAATGTGGAGTTGCCCACAGAATGAGTGAATTCAATGGGATGCGTCCAAAAGAATAACGGTGGCCTATGTGTATGCATGGACCTGAAAGACCTGAATGTCAATATAAAGAGGGAATGTTATCAGATTCCAACCAGGGATGAAATTACAAGTGAGATGACGGTGCAAAGATTTTCACTAAATTGGATGCATCCCCAGGCTTCTGGCAAATAAAACTGTATTGAAGATAGCACAAAATACTATGTAATTAATACACTGTTTGGCTGATACTCCTGTCTTAGGATGCCTTTTGGAATTTCTTCAGGTCTGGAAGTGTTCCACAGGACAATGGAGCATGTCATAGAAGGCATAAATGGGGTACATGTGTACATGGATGACATGATCCTATGGAGATCCACACAAAAACAACACCAGATGCTGATCAAAATGCTGCAACACATCCAGAAGTATGGAATAAAGTTAAACAGAGAAAAATGTCAGTTTGGTGTGAAGGAAATCTCCTTTCTGGGAGATGAGCTGTCAGAGGCAGGTGTGGAGCCAGACAAGAGCAAGGTGAAAGTAATCTTAGATATATCCAGACCCTTTGACAAAAAAGGCATATTGAGAGTGCTGGGAATTACCAATTTCATTGGTAAATTCATACCAAACCTCAGGACAAATGTGAATTCAAGGGGACAGACAACCACGAGGAAGAATGGGGACAACTGAAGACCATTCTGACTACAGAACTAGTACTTTTGATGTTCTTTGATGCATCCAGAAGGACAAAAATATCTACAGATGATTCAAAAGATGGAATTGTGCCATATTACTCCAGGCTGTGGGAGACGTTTGGAGGTCAATAGCATGTACATCAAGGGCGATGATAACATTTGAATGTCGATATGCACAGATCAAGAAAGAATGTCTAGGTCTGGTCTATGGACTTGAGAAATTCCACAGTTATGCGTATGGTCTGCCAGCATTAGTGGCAGGGACAGACCTCAAGCCATCAATAGCACTAAGCAAGAAAAATCTCAGTGAAATGCCGTCAAGAATCCAAAGACTGATGACGAAACTACAATGTTATGACTTTGAATTGGTGTACGCACCAGGGAAATTTATTGTGTTGGCTGATGTGTTATCCAGGGTAACAAAGCAGAATGAAGCACACAATGAGAGTTCCACAGAGACAGATGTGAATCTCCACGTGAACCTGATCACTGAATCTCTTCCTGTAACTGACATGAAATCCAAGCAGAGCAGAAAAGGGCACAGTTCTACAGAAGATCATCAAGAATCTGAATGAAGGATAGTGTAGAAGTCAGTGCCAGCCATCCTACGACTTCAAATTACAATGATCCTTTTAATCTAAGAATGGCTCCAAACCATGATGTAAAATATATTTGCATCTCAGGATTATATAATATCTCCCTAAAATGTTGGACATCTCCTTGAATATATTAGGGAGAAAGGTGGGGCGGTGGGGGGGGGAGAGAGATATGTTTATATATATATATCCAGACCAACGCCACATAGTAGAAATGTTTTATTTCTGGGAAAACTGATATTGGCAAAAATAGGATCTATCAATTTTAAATGGGGTAGGGGTTTGTTTGTGAAAAGACCTGTGAGGGACATAAAGGAATGCTCCCTGATTTCATGGAGACATGTGCCGAGGATTAGACCCGGTGATATAAACTGAAGTTTGGATATAAAATATTTTAACAGGATCACTGGAATGAAATCTGGGTGATAATCGTATACAAAAGGGAATTTGAAGGCGACAACTATCCTAGACTTTTATTAAATAGGATTAATGGTTAATGCTCCTGTGTGGAACTGGTCTTGGCACACATATTATACACCATGTGGTGACAGTGTGATTATGTTTCTGTTATATCAGCATTTAGCATCCATTATAATAAGCTTTTCTTGCATACAATAATTTAATAAACCCAGTAACGTGATAGGACCAGTATTTATGGTAAAAAGAAGGTTGTCCTGAATTGCTAGAGGGATTGAATTTAAGAGCAGGGAGGTTATGCTGCAACTGTACAGAGTATTGGTGAGGAGCTGCATGCAGTTCTGGTCATCTTGCTGAAGAAAAGATGAACTGCCTTTGCAGGCAGTGTGGAGGAGGTTCTCCAGGTGCATTGCAGAGATTAAGCGGTTAGCCTATGAGGAGAGATCGGAGTCGTCTGGGACATGACTCACTGGAATTCAGAAGAATGAGAGGGGATCTGATAGAAATACAAAATTATGAATGGGAGAGATAAGTTGCTTCCACTGGTAGGTGAGATGAGAACTATGGAACATTGCCCCAGAAGTCCAAGGAGAAGATTTAGGACAGAGATGAGAAGGAACTGCTTTCCCAACAAAATAGTGAATCGGTGCTAAGAAAGTAACAGAGGGTGCCTTATCAGAGGATAGATATTTGCATTGTAGCGGGACGTAGGGTTAGGGGAAAAGGCAGGTAGGTGGAACTGAGTGCACAGCCAGAGCAGCCATAATTTTATTCAACAGTAGAGCAGGCTCAACGAGCCAAATAGCCTGCTCCAATTTCTTATGTTCTTATTGTTGAACTTTGCTGCGTTATTTTGTCCTGTGCAGATTGAAAGGACCCCCTTCATTTCACAAACATTCAATATACCCACAATCTGCACTCTCAGATTTAAATATTATAAATAAAACCGAATGCGAGTCAATCATCATGCCTTTGGTAAAATGCAGATTATTTATCATTCTAATGATTTTTTTAAAAAATGAGAAAAATGTTTTTTTTAAACTCAGTCATACACCACGGTAACAGGTCATTTCAGCCTAGGAGTCCGGCTGCCCAATTTACACCCCAGTATGTTTTGAATGGTGGGAGGAAACTGGAACTCCCACCTATCCCCCGAGGAAAACCCATGCAAAGGGAGAATGTACAAACTCCTTACAGACAGCGCGGAATTCGAACTCTGGTCCTGACTCGATCATTGGTGCTGTAAAGACACCGCGCTGATTGCTATGTCAACCGTGCTGCCCTTCTAGAAGGCAAAGATATTTATAACAAAAACATTTTGTTACAAAACAGTATTAAAATTCAAGGTTTTAAATGTTAAGTAAATGCTCAATTGACTTAGGAAATAGTTCTATAAAGTAACCTAAATCATGATGAAATTCCAAGAATGATCCCAAGCAGCATCCGTAGTCTGCAGCATAATGTAGTTATTCTTAAAATCGAGTCTTGCAATCAACTTTTACACCGTTTTTGTTTTCTACATCACACTGTTTGAAGTATCTGTAAAGGCTTTCAGATCAAGTAATTAAAAATCTATCCAAATGTCTCATTAAGTTTGATTTGTGCACATCCACTTAGAACATAGAACGGTACAGGCCTTTCGGCCTACACTGTTGTGCTGACCTATGGTTTTTTTTGAAGACTTTATTTAAAATTTTATAACATGAATACAATAGAGAATTACATTTAAAGAAAAATTTTTTAAAAATTAAAATAGTATGATTACAATATTACATCAGAAAACTACACAAAATAACCCCCCCATTTAAAATTTTATAACATGAATACAATAGAGAATTATATTTAAAGAAAAATTTAAAAAAAATTAAAATAGTATGATTACAATATTACATCAGAAAACTACACAAAATAACTGACCTATGTTTTTAAACCTATTCAACAGTCTACACCTTCCCTATCTCACACCCATAACCATCTCTTTTTCTTGCTTCAACGTGGCTGTCTATGAGTCTTTTAAATGTCCCTATTGTACCAGCCTCCACCACCATTCCTGGCACCCACAACACTCGGTATATAAAAATAAAGCATACCCCTGACATCTCTTCTAAACTTTCCTCCCTTCACCTTAAACAGTAATTCACAACCTTTTTTTCTCCACTTACATATCGCCTTCAGTGATCCCTTACTAAACACAGAGCACCGATGCCATAGGTACTCTGTGGTTAGTAAAGGATTACTTAAGGTGGTATGTGAGTGGGGAAAATAAGCTGAGAACCACTGACTTAAACAGATGTCCTCTGATATTTGCCACTCCCATTCCAGGCTGTCCACCCTATCTATGCCTCTCAAAATTTTGTAGACCTGCATCGTCACCTGTCAGGCTTCTTCGCTTCAAAGAGAAAGTCCCAAGCTCTGTTCGCCCCATGTGATGTTTTCTCCAATCCGGGCAACATCCTGGTAAATCTCCTTTGCACCCTCTCCAAAGCTTCCACATCCTTCCTAAGGTAACTAGCACTGAACACAATATTCCAATTGTGGTCTAACCAGTGTTTTATAGATTTGCAACATTACCTCACAGTTCTTGAACTCATTAACCAACTAATGAAGGCTAGCATACCACACGCCTCCTTAACTGCCCACCACTTTCATAAGACTCACTGGTCCATAATTCCCAGGATCCTCTTGGGAATTTGTTAAAGAAAGTCCAATTGATTTTTGACTGTTTTTGTTGCAACAAGATATTATGAAGCCTTTATTGGAGGATCATTAAATAGAGATCTGCAGGGTTTATGGAGCATTTTAAAATAGAAGAAAGGAGTGAATGAGCGGGCTGTGAATGACATGGGTGCACAAGGGGCCAATATTAGACCTGTCCAGGGATTGTAGGGTGGGCAGTTTGGGAGGACTATCTGAAGAGTAATTGAACTCTTGGAATCTCCAGAGACCATTGACATGGAAAGGTGGTGCCACACCTTTGAATATGAGTTCTATGTAACAGCAGGATGTGGGATGACATTGCAAGTAGCCAGGGATGGTGAAGAAAATGTTTGCCTTCATTGGTCAGGGCATTGAGAACTGTGGCAAGGGTCTCATTTGACAACCATTTAAGATGTTGGTGGAGTATTGTCTTATTGGTTTTGTTTGCAGTAGTTTCAGCAGGCCTTCGTGGAATGATCCATTATTCCCATGCACCCAATGAGGAAGACTGACTATGGCGGGACATGGGGGCTGCCCAGCTTAAGGCAGGCAGTACCTGACCAGTGAAATGCAATGGCCTCTCCCACCGTCCTTGGCCACCAAGCATTATGACTTGTAACCAGTAACTGCTGCTTCCCGTGTTTGTCCGACTCTAAAGCGAAGCTGGAGTGACTGCTCCAGGGTGCAAGCCAGGGCAAAGTTGATATGAAGATCCGTTTGTTATCCATGCATGGGACATCCCCCACCCAATGCTAGAGAGGTCCAAAGGTGCCATAGGTGCCAGTAGCATTGCAGGAGTTGCTGAGTTGGTGCTGAATACAGCAGTCAGCTGCCTTCAGGACTCTAACCATGGATTTTTCCTTGGGGTTTACTCCCAAAAGCTTTTCCATAAGTGGGTATAGTCACAAGGCAGCAGAGGTTTGAGATTGGACTAACAAACCCATCTATCTGGAAATTGGTGGGGTACTGTGCAGAGTTCTGGTCACCCATTAAGCTGGAGAGGACACAGAAAAGATTCACAGAATGTTTCTGGGAGAGGCAGACGTGAATTATAAGAGGAGACTGGGACTTTTCTTTCTGGAGAATAGGAAGGCAAATGGAGAGGTGAGGGTTTATAAGATAATGAGGAGCATAGAAAAGGTAAATACCCTTTTCCTCAGGGTAGGGAAATCTAAAATTAGAGAGGATTTTTTTTTAAGGTGATAAGCAAATGATTAATAGGGGACCGGAGGGGCACCTTCTTCACACAGAGGGTTTTGATTATTTGGAGTGAGGAAAATGGTAGAGGAGTGGAGAAATTTTAACCTTTAAAATGTATTAAAGGTATGTACATAGAAAGTAGATTCAAGGGATTCAGGCCAAACATGGGTAAATTGGACGAACTTAGTCAGCATGCCCATGTTGAGCCGAAGGACCTTTATCTGTGTTGTAGAACTGAATGGGATCAAGAAGTTTATTACAGCAGTCTTGAAGGTAGCTCCTGGTAACATTGTAAAAATGTTACCTTATATTATTGTGGTGGTACACCACCGGCCTACTGCAGGGGTCAACCACTGTACCTGCAGGAGTATACCGCCGGCCTACTGCAGGGAGCAACCTCTGTACCTGCAGGAGTGTAAGGGGACAGGACAACACCTGGCCGGCTGTCAATCAGTCGGCCTGAATGGATCAAGCCCCAGCCGGTCGGGTGTCAATCATCCTCTGGGATATAAGCCTGCGCTGGCCTCCTGAAGTCTCACTCAGAGTTACTGCAGCTACACAGTCTTTGCCTTGTTTGTGTCTGATTCTGGCTAACAGCGCCACAATTATTTATTCTGTTCGGATATCTGACACTTAAGGAAAACAAATAGCATCTAATCAGTATGTAACTCTGTTCACCTCAAGTCAAGTATTGTCATCTGATTGTACAAGTACAACCTGTCGAAAGAGCGTCTGCAGTACTCGGTGCAAAACACGCAGACACACCACCAGACATAACACGCAGACTGACAATCAATGCACATGGAGGACACGTATTCATATATACAAATAAATAAATATAGTTTCGTAAATATGAGAGTGTCAGAAGGTTAATGTGAGCAGTTTCTTTGGTCGTACATGGTGGAAGGGGAGGGGTCCTCAATGATTTTGTCGAAATCCGCAGACAACGCCGATGTGGGGGGGAAGGGAGATTCCAGTGATCCTCTCGGCTGCTCTTATGTTTGTGTGGATTCACGTCCAATCCACTTCTCTGCAGCAACCGTACACACACTGTGTTGCAGCCGGCCAGGATGCTCTCGATAGAAGGTTGACATAATGGTGGCTACTAGCCTTGCCCACTTCAGTCTTCTCAGGAAATGCAGTTACTATTGCTCCTTCCTGACAAGTGAGGAGATGTGTGTCCATGATAGGTCATTAGTTAAGTGAACTACAGATTTGTTGATGTGTAGTGGAGGGTGGACATTCCTGGCCCTCCTGAAGTCCACAATCATCTCCTTCTTGTCCATGTTGAGTCTTAGTTCTCACTCTCGCACCATATCATGTGATTTTCCACCTTCTCCACCTTTTGGAGGTGTCAATGTTTCATGAAATTCAATAACTGTAATAAGCTCGAAGACATTTGCGAAAGACACTTATCACCAATGATTCCTTTCTATTGGTTCACAGAAAAGCTAAATGCCTATCAGCACGAGTTCCATGCATTGAGAGAGCGTCTTCGAGTGGCTGAACATCGAACTCTGCAGCGTTCATCTGAGCTGAATGCTGTCCTGGAGCAGTTCAAACGGATAGTTGCTTCATCAAATGGCAGCAAAGAAGTTATGAACAATTTTTCAGGTAATTCCTATTTGATATGCAAATCACATTTGTGTGTTTTTAATCTGCCAGAGAGAAATAAGGTGTTACATTTGGCCCAATCCAAACAGAATGAAAGCAAAATTGCTTAAGATACACTGCTGTCATTAAAAGCTTGATGATTCAAACTGATTGTATTAAGAGGCTTCAATGTGGTGCTTTAGTCATAGTTTTAAAATTGGCTTGAATATTTCTAATTCCTCTAATCCTACACATAATGTATTGCCCAGCATTGAAAGACTAATTCCATAGCCCCTGTTTAGGTGATTCCTTGACTGCCTGAAGTGTGTCAGAGCACCTGCTTGCCATTTGATTTTTCGGCATCGTAAGAGTTCAGCAATGAACTGCTTTGTGCTCCTCTGCGTTGGACTAATCTGAGCAGAAAGAGAGACTCTTTCTCCTGCCAATAATTCACAGGACACCGTTTGTTAGTTGTTACGTGGTCACGGGTTCAGTGTGAAGAGTCAAGGGAGCAGGAAGAAAGTCTCATTGATAAGATGAGGAATGTGAAAATCAGAGAGACACAGAGTTCAGGAACAGGGTAGGGAATGGGTAAAGTTCTGCTTGCAAAATGAGGGGAGGCCAATTTCATAAGACCTTAATTTTGAGCAAATGTGATAAATGTGCAAGACTGTTCCCTTTCAGTTTTTGCTTCAGGGAGAATCATTTGGTGGCCTGGCTTACATTTTAATTGGCTGCAGTGTAATAGTACCTTGAATGGAAGTGAAGATGATCCAAATTGTCTTTGAGCTCCTCAGACTCTGAGTGCACGAAGAGGACTAGGAATGCTACAGACTTACTGGGTCCTGAGTTAATTCACATGTGGCTTTAAAAAAATTGGAATTTGGAGAGTTTATCATTTTAGTCCTCAAAAAAGGGAAAGATTTAACTTTACAGAATGCCTGTCACATCCCTTTCAGTGTGGCCTGGTGTATTAAAGTGTGGTTGAACATCCAAATATACAAATTAAGAATAGGAGACGGCCATTCAAAAAGATCATGCTTGATTCATCTGTAACCTTTGCCAATCCACGTAATCAACAATCACAAACAATCTCTCGAAGCCAGTTTTATTGGTATTTATAGATTGTTTGAGGAAGAAAGTTGCAAAATCTGATGACCCTCTGAGTGGGGGGGGGGGGGGGTGGTGAAGCTCCACCTCATCTGCCTTATTTTTAAATAGAGGCCTCTAATTCTAGTTTCTTCCCAAAGAATCCACAGCCACCTTGTCATAACCTCTTGGTGGGGGGGGGCGGGGGGGGGCCTTGGAAAATTTGGCACCCACAGTCTACAATAAAATGTCTCCGTTTTTCAAAATAATGCAGTGGTGCATCATTTGTCTCATTCAAAGAGAAGATGCTGTTTTTATTTAATATCCAAGAAATACTCCTTGCATCCCAGAACGTTTTAACTAAAAGTTATTAGTGCTGCCATTGAAGTTACAGCGTCAGAATGAACAATAGATACAATTGCAACCAGTGGTGGGCAACTTTTTACCATGTGTGGGCCGGATGGTGTGTCAGTCATTGAATGGTGGGTTGCACTCATGCTAAAAAGAGATAGTAATTTCAATTATTTCTTGCCTGGGGTCTCTTGTCTAATGATGTAACAAGGAGACGCCATCTTTAAACTCAAGATGGTGGTGCACCACTAAACCACTGCAATAATAAAAATAAAAAAAAATACTCCTGCATTTCTTCTGCATAAAATCATTTTTAAACTTGCTTTACCTCAGCAATCGATCCCTTGTGAGGTAAGGGTTAAGCCAGGGTATACCAGGGCAGTTTCTTTTCAATGTCGCCCCCCCCCCCCCCCCGCCCTTACTTCCAGCGCGGCTTTATCCATTTCCTATCATGCTTTCTCCATCTCAAAATGTGCCCACTTGTGCTGAATGAAGTGCAAAATCCATGTCACGGTGTACGCGTCAGGTTCGCTGTGGTTTTCCAAGGAAAATTTCTTCAGCGCCGCCAGAGTTGTGCTTGGACAGCCTGTGTTGTTGCGCACTGAAGCCATGGCAGCCCCATGCCCATCCACCTACTGCTCATCCCCCTGCCGAACAGTTGGAGCCCCATTGCTTGGCTGCGTTGTGTATGTGCACTGGTGGGAAATGACGCAGGGAAAGGCTTTTGCATTGGGTTGTGGCTGGAGGCTGGATCAATTTGGATCCGGCCTGCGGGCCGTAAGTTGCCCACCCCTGATCGACAACAATGTGCTTCTTTTTCTTGATGTTTGATTCAAGGAGAATGATATTTGCATATTTTTACATTTAATGGAGCAGTACAGCACATCCTTTTCAGCCTGCAATGTCTGCACCAAACATGATGTTAATTAAATTAAATCCTATCCGTTACTTGGACACTTGCATATTTATGACTCAATATAGAAAAATTGTGCTCTGAATGTTGATCATTTTTAATGCTATTTAGCTCAGGTTATAGGAATCTTCTATTTCAGTTTGTGATCTTTACTTTCATTTATTTCCATTGAATGTTTCATTATTTTATTATTTAAGCAATAGAACCTTCACTAAGCAGCAGATTTGACTGAGCCTTGTGCTGTGATTTAAAATTAAGTGAATATTCTCATCAATCATTTTCAGATGATGCCAAAAAGATTTTGAAAGATTTGACCAACAGGAATGCCCTACAAGTGCCAAATATTTACCACCATATGCCCCACTTGCTTAACCACAAGGAAAGCCTCCAGCCTGCTGTGCAGGTTGGCCTTGGTCGAACTGGTGGTGAGTAACCAATGTGGCATTCACATTTTACTACGGTAATTTCTCTTGTGTTAAACTGAAGAGGAAGAAGTGAAAGACCTTTACGTGAGTTTGAATTAATGTATAATTAATATTGACTGATGCTCAGGTGCCCATTTTACTCTGTTTGATGATCTTAATGTTTTGTCCAGAGATCCAGCACTGCCAGATGGTTGAATCTGGAGCAAAAACTGCTGGCGGAACTCAACCAAGTCGAGCAGCATCTTCTGAGGGCAAGGGATGGGGGTAGGGGAGGAATTGTTGATGTTTCTGGTCGGGACCCTGCATCAGGGTGGAGAAGGGAGAGGATCAATAGAGTGAGGGCTAGGGGTGAGATGGGGTCTGCAGAAGATTGACAGACTGAGAAGGGGTTAACAATAATGAGGAAGTGAAGTGGTAACATTGGAGTTGAATGCAGGGTGGGGGGGGGGGAGGTGATAGATGAAAAAAGGCAGACAAAGGAAAAGAAGAACGGAAGATGTTGCAGGTTGGCGGTGAGGCGGGGGGTGTTGTAGGTGGGACAAACAGTCGCTGGGAAAACAAAACTTGCCCTTCTTGGAAAAAGTATGAATGCTGGAAATGTTGCAGTTGAACTTCAGTTGTGATGTTTTTATTGTTACTCCCATGTTGTGTCTCTCTTTCCCCCACCCCCCACCTCCCTGCACCCCATGCCTTGTCTGCATGTTAGCTTCTTTGCATAATAGATTTATGGAGTTATACCCCCCACCCCCCACCTCCCTGCACCCCATGCCTTGTCTGCATGTTAGCTTCTTTGCATAATAGATTTATGGAGTTATACCCCCCACCCCCCACCTCCCTGCACCCCATGCCTTGTCTGCATGTTAGCTTCTTTGCATAATAGATTTATGGAGTTATACCCCCCACCCCCCACCTCCCTGCACCCCATGCCTTGTCTGCATGTTAGCTTCTTTGCATAATAGATTTATGGAGTTATACCCCCCACCCCCCACCTCCCTGCACCCCATGCCTTGTCTGCATGTTAGCTTCTTTGCATAATAGATTTATGGAGTTATACAGCATTGAAACGAGGCCTTCAATCCACCTCATCCATTCCAAAAAATTTGTCCGTCTGAGTCAATCTCATTTACCTGTATTTACATCATTCCTCCACACCAGTAGTTTTCAAAGTTTTTCTTTCCACTTACATACCACCTTAAGCAATCCCTATTCCATAGGTGTTCTATGATGAGTAAGGGATTGCTTAAAGTGGTATGTGGGTGGAAAGAAAAAGTTTGAAAACCACTGTTTTAATTGAACCTAATCGACTTGTTATGTGCACAGTTTCATGACTCCAAAGGAAATGGGCTAAAGACAATTTTTCTCAAGCAAAATATTTCAGTAACAATTGGGTCTAGAGCAGTGATTCTCAACCTTCCCTTCCCATTCACATACCACCTTAACTTAAGGTGGTATGTAAATGGGGGCAGGGGGGGGGGGGGGATGAAGGTTACTGAAATATTTTGCTTGAGAAAAATTATAATCGGCCCATTTCCTTTGTAGTTATGAAACTGTGCACATTGAGTCGATCGGGTACGATTAAAACTGTGGTTTTGAAACTTATTCTTTTCCACTCACATATCACATCCCTGTTCAAATGTCTTTTAAACATCGCAACTGTACCCACCTCTGCAGCTCCTTCCACTGGCAGCTCGTTTCGTGTACCCATCACCCTCAGTGTGAAGAAGTAGCCCTACAGGTCCCTTTTTAAATCTTAACTCTATGCCCTCTAGGTAGAGGGTCCGCTGCCCCATGAAAAAGGCTTTGACCATTCACATTATCTGTGTTTCCCATGATTTTATATTGGGCTACCCACAAATGTGCACCAATGCTAAATGGTTTGCTGCTATGCAGCCACGGAGTTGGTGAACAGAAGGCTGGTATAGGTTTCCATCTTTCTTTGGCTTGGCTTCGCGGATGAAGATTTATGGAGGGGGTAAAAAGTCCACGTCAGCTGCAGGCTCGTTTGTGGCTGACAAGTCCGATGCGGGACAGGCAGACACGGTTGCAGCGGTTGCAGGGGAAAATTGGTTGGTTGGGGTTGGGTGTTGGGTTTTTCCTCCTTTGCCTTTTGTCAGTGAGGTGGGCTCGGCGGTCTTCTTCAAAGGAGGTTGCTGCCCGCCAAACTGTGAGGCGCCAAGATGCACGGTTTGAGGCGTTATCAGCCCACTGGCGGTGGTCAATGTGGCAGGCACCAAGAGATTTCTTTAGGCAGTCCTTGTACCTTTTCTTTGGTGCACCTCTGTCACGGTGGCCAGTGGAGAGCTCGCCATATAACACGATCTTGGGAAGGCGATGGTCCTCCATTCTGGAGACGTGACCCATCCAGCGCAGCTGGATCTTCAGCAGCGTGGACTCGATGCTGTCGACCTCTGCCATCTCGAGTACTTCGACGTTAGGGATGAAAGCGCTCCAATGGATGTTGAGGATGGAGCGGAGACAACGCTGGTGGAAGCGTTCTAGGAGCCGTAGGTGGTGCCGGTAGAGGACCCATGATTCGGAGCCGAACAGGAGTGTGGGTATGACAACGGCTCTGTATACGCTTATCTTTGTGAGGTTTTTCAGTTGGTTGTTTTTCCAGACTCTTTTGTGTAGTCTTCCAAAGGCGCTATTTGCCTTGGCGAGTCTGTTGTCTATCTCATTGTCGATCCTTGCATCTGATGAAATGGTGCAGCCGAGATAGGTAAACTGGTTGACCGTTTTGAGTTTTGTGTGCCCGATGGAGATGTGGGGGGGCTGGTAGTCATGGTGGGGAGCTGGCTGATGGAGGACCTCAGTCTTCTTCAGGCTGACTTCCAGGCCAAACATTTTGGCAGTTTCCGCAAAGCAGGACGTCAAGCGCTGAAGAGCTGGCTCTGAATGGGCAACTAAAGCGGCATCGTCTGCAAAGAGTAGTTCACGGACAAGTTTCTCTTGTGTCTTGGTGTGAGCTTGCAGGCGCCTCAGATTGAATAGACTGCCATCCGTGCGGTACCGGATGTAAACAGCGTCTTCATTGTTGGGGTCTTTCATGGCTTGGTTCAGCATCATGCTGAAGAAGATTGAAAAGAGGGTTGGTGCGAGAACACAGCCTTGCTTCACGCCATTGTTAGTGGAGAAGGGTTCAGAGAGCTCATTGCTGTATCTGACCCGACCTTGTTGGTTTTCGTGCAGTTGGATAATCATGTTGAGGAACTTTGGGGGACATCCGATGCACTCTAGTACTAGAGGTTTCCATCTACCAACCAGGAAAACAGCTACCCATGATGGAAACCATTTTTACAACCTTCTGGATAGTTTGACAACCGTTGGGAATTTTCACTCATCTCTGAGATTTGCCAATGGCAACATGCATGGAGGTTTCATATCATATACACAAGTTCCCAGAGATGAGCTTCATCATGGGATGTGTGGAAAGAAAGCATGTCAATGGAGACAAATATTTAACTCATGTGATGCACAAGTTTGAGAGAACATGCACTCGATTCATTAGTGTTTGTGAATAAAGCACATTTCAGGTTGTGAAGAAACTGACAAATTGATCAATCTAATATCTGCAGAATCTTTTGCTCCACATAAGCTTTCTTTTGCCCACCTTTGCCTACCCTTCTGGTAAAATCACCCATTGATTTTTGGCAAGCATGGATTGAGAATAAATAATAATGAAAGTTAATTGTCATACAAGTAAAATGAGCCGATGCAGTGAAATTCATACGTGCATCAGCCACACAGGCATGTAAGGTACATCATAAATAGTATAATTTAAATTGTCACAATATGCCAGGTGACAGGAAAAAGATGTGCATACAAAGAAAAAAATCAAAATTTTGATGAAAAGGTGGGAATAATTTTCTAGGGTATGTCTATTTCAATGCAAGGAGTATTCTAGGAAAGGCAGATGGAATTATGACATTATGACCATTAGTGAAACTTGGTTGCAGGAGGGGAAGGACAGGCAGCTCAATGTTCTGGGCTTCTGTTGCTTTAGATGTGATAGAACTTGGAGGGGGGGTGGGGGGGTGAATGAAAGGGGAAGGAGTGGCGTTACTCAGGGAAAATATTATAGCTGTGCTCAGGATGGATCAAAGGGCTTGTCTACTGAGGCTATATGGGTGGAGTTGAGGAATGGGAAATCAATGACCATGTTAATGGGATTGTATTATAGAGCATCAGCAAGAATTAGAGGAGCAAATGTGCAGATAAATAGACAGATGCAGGAAACATGAAGTTGTGGTAACAGGTGACTTTACCTTTCCGCATATTGACTTGGTCTCCCAGACTGTAAAAGGGCTGGATGGGTTAGAGTTTGTCAAACATGTTCAGGAAAGTTTTCCAAATCAATATGTGGAGGTACCAACTAGAGAGAGCATAATACTGGGTCTCCAATTAGGGAATGAGACCAGACAGGTGATGGAGATGTGTGTGGGGAAACATTTTGGATCTGCTGATCGTAATGCCATTATTTTAAAAATAATTATGGAGAGGGAGAGGTCTGAGCCTTGGGTTGAGCTTCTCAATTGGAGAAAGGCCAAAGGCCAATTTTGAGGAAATGAGAGAGGATCTAGAAAGCGTGCAAGGATGTACTGAGTCAGTGTCAATTCAAAGGAGAAATTTTGAGAGTACGGAGTGTGTATGATCCTGTCAGGATTAAAAGCCAAGTTAACAAGCATAGGGAATTTTGGTTTTCAATGAATATTGGGGATTTAGTTAAGAAGTAGAGAAAGGTGTATAGCAGGAAGAGGCAACAAAGAGCAAATGGGGCACTTGAAGAGGATTAAAAAAATGCAAGAAAAACTTAAGAAATAAGGAGGGCTAAAAGAAGACATGAAGACAAGGCTAGGAAAAATACTAAGGCTTCTACAGGTGTATTAAGAACAAAAGGATAGTCAGGGACAAAATTGATCCTCTTGAAGATCAAAGTGAATGGCTGTGTATGGATTCAGAAGAGGTGGGGGAGATCTTTAGTGGGTGTTTTGCCTATGTATTTGCTCAGGAAATGGCATAGTCTATGGAAGTGAGGCAAACAACCAATGAGGTCATGGAACCTTTGAGATTAAAGAGGAGGAGGTGCTTCCAGCTTTAAGGCAAATGAAGTTGGATAAATCCCCAGAGCCTGGCAAAATATTCCCTCAGACCTTGAAGGAGGCAAGAGTAGAAATGGCAGAGTCCCTGGCAAATATATTTAGCGTGTCCTTATCCATGGGTAACTAGCAGAGGATTTGAGCGTAGCTCATGTTGCTTAAAAACAGGCTTTAAAAATAATCTGAGAAATCGTAGGCTAGTGAGCCTGACATCAGTGGTGGATGAGTTATTCAAAGATGTTGTAAAAGAGCAGATATTCATGTATTTTGATAGACAGGGACTGGTAATGGATAGTCAACATGTTTTTAAAAATTTTTTAGACATGCTTCATGGTAATAGGCCCTTCCAGCCCACGAGCCCATGCTGCCGAAGTACCCCAATTAACCTATAATCCTTGTACATTTTTTAAGGCTGGGAGGAAACCGGGGCACCTGTAGGAAACCCACATAAACATGTGGAGAACGTACAAACTCTTGACAGACAAGCGCCGGATTCGAACCTGGGTTGCTGGGACTATGATAGCCATGTCACTCTGCGTAGAGTTTTTCAAGGAGGTTACAAGAAATGTTGAAGGAAAGGCTGAAGATGTTTCTGTATGGACTTCAGTAAGCCATTTTACAAGGTTCCACGTGGAAAGTTAGTCAGGAAGGTACAGTCACTTGGTGGTCATGGTGATGTAGTAAATTGGATTAAACACTGGCTTTACAGAATAAGCCAGAGAGTGGTGTGCCTCAAGGATTGGGGCTGGGCCCACTATTGTTTGTCATCTATATCAGTGAACTGGATGATAATGTGGTCAATTGGATTGGCAAGTTTGCAGATGACACAAAGATTGGAAGTGTAATGGACAGTGAGAAAGGCTTTCAAAGCTTGCGGAGGGATCTGGACCTGCTGTAAAAATGAGCTGCAAAGGACAGATGAAATAAATGTGAGGTGTTGCACTTTGGAAAGACAAAACAACGTAGTACATACATTGTAAACAATTGGACACCGAGCAATAGAACAGAGGGACCTGGGAATACAGATACATAATTCTCTGAAAGTAGGTCACAGGTAGATAAGGTCATGAAGAGAGCTTTTTGCACATTAGCCTTTATAAATTAAATATTGAGTACAAGAGTTGAGATGTTACAATGAAGTTGTACAAAACATTGGTGAGGCCAAATTAACAGTATTGTGTGCAGTTTTGGTCACCTAGGAAGGATATCAATAAGATTGAAAGAAATCAAAGGATATTCACAAAGATGTTCAGTAGAACACATAAGTCTATAGATGCTATGATTGTCGTAAAAGCAACACAGAAATTCTGGAGGAACTCAGCCGGTCTTTCAGCATTCATTTGTTGCTGACATTTTGGGCCTGACCCCTTCTTCAAGGAATAAGCAAAATTGGGGCTTGGAGAAGGGCTCAGGCCCAAAACGTCAGCTATATATCTTAGTCTCTTATGGACGCTTTAAAGACCGACTGAGTTCCTCCGGTATTTCAGTTTGTTTTTCACAAAGATGTTACCAAGACTTGGAAGACCAAATTGAAGGGGAAGTTGAACAGGGTTTGGACTTTATTCCCTCGAGCACAGAAGTAAAAGCAAAGCAAGCAAACATTTTCCATCAAATTAAGTGAGTTTAAAAACTAGAGGATGTGGGTTAAAGGTGAAAAGGGAAAAGTTTAAAGGGAACTTTTGTGGGAACTTCTTCATGCAGAGTGGTAGGAGAGTGGAATGAGCTGCCAGCTGAATTGGTAGATGCAGGCTCAATTTTGACAATTAAGAAAAATTTGGATAAGTATCTGGTTTGGAGGCTTAAGGAGGGATGTGGTCTGGGTGCAGGTCAGTGGGACTTTGCAGAAAAATAGTTTGGCACAGTCTCTAAGTTCCAAGGGGCCTTATTCCTTGCTGTCGTGTTCGAAAGTTCTAAGAGATAATAAATAAGAGGACAAATAAATAAATATTCTTTTTTCACATTTGTTTTGAAACATATTAAAGATGTTGGAGTGAGTTCCACGTTCTCAAATCTCTCTGAGGAAAGAGGCTTCTGCTGAGATCCCTATTTGATTTATCAGTGACTTGTCTGCAACTTGTGGCTGCTAGTTTAGATCTCTTCCAATTTGTCTCACAAAACAAAAATTATGTAAATTGCTGCATAAATTCTTTAACCAGGTACATCATTACCAATTGCACAAGGGAACAAAAGGGATGCAACTGAATGAGCCCACAGCAATTGCTTTCTCCAAGGTGGCGAAACACTCCAGCTAATCAGCTGTCACCATATGCTATGTTGTTGGTTCAGTCCCTCCTCATTTATGCTGCCCTCTTCATAACTGTGTTGAGTTTATTCCTGTTTACAAGAAAGTATTACAATATGAAATGTATAATGAGGACAAGGCTTCAGGATATTACATGGTGTACGACAATCATTTTTTCCTCCATGCACCCAACACGATTAAATATAAATTCAGCAGATTTAATGTCTTCATTTGCTGATTCTTATAATGATATGAAGGTGAGAGAAGGAGTTTGAAATTCTTCCTCTGATTTATGTGCTCAAGCTCCAACATTGACTATTGAAATTAAATTTCAGAAACATTAAAGAACCGCATGTGGATTTGTCACATGTTTAGCTCATGCAATAGAGGGCAAACAGCGACTGAGTATTTACTTCATGTTTTCCATCGTGATATTTGAGCAGGTTTGGCTTAAAACATATGCAATAGACTGATTGTTAAAAAGGAGTTAAATATGCCTTCAGAACTGGTTGTGAAGCTCAAATCAATATTTGGATAGTTTCTTGAATGAAAATCCTGTTTTGTTCCCCTCCGAACTTTGGATCTGTCAATGGGTCAGTCTTTGTTATACCCAAGGGTTTCCTTGACCCTGAGGCTGCCAGAGTGTATAGTTTAATCCCCCGGATGTGGTTTGTTGGCTATCCAGGAGAGTTGTACGATGGAGATTTGCTTCCACCTGGTTTGACTAGCTAGAAGGGTGTATGCCAATAGCAGGATGGCAGGTATTGTAAAACTGTTCTTTGAACTCGTTTGCAATTATGAAAATTTTGGACGTGAAAATGAAGAATGTTTCTGTGTGTCGATCCATGAACTGGTGAAGGGAAGTCTCTACTTGATTTCCACTTGTTGGTGCATTGTCAATGTACGAAGGTTGGATGACCATTGGCAGGATTGCGGAAGAGGGGCAGTTGTAGGTTAGCTGCCAGGCAAATGGGCAACCAGCTCTGGTAGCACTGGTGCTTGTGAGAGGATTTAGATATCTCTCCCTTGCCTTCTCATTCTAATGTCACCTCATCTAACACCTTATTTTGTGCAGAGAAAAGGATTTATGGAGTCAGCCATTAGCAAGATTGCAGCTGTGGGGTGGATGCTACATCACCCAGACCTGGAACTTTATTGTGTTCTCAATCACTGGGTCAAAAACCTCCCCAAAAGCAGCATGAAACTAGATACCCTTGATGATGTTTTAATTCAATTTCATTGAAGACTTGGTTGACAATTTCTGCATTTAATTTTAATGTAACGATGCAACACAGCAGAAGGCCCTTCTGACCCATGCAGCCCAATTAATCTAGAAACCTGTATGTTTTTGGAGGTGGGAGGAAATCGGAGCACCTGGAAGAAACCCACGCAGGCCACGGGAGAACGCATAAAGTCCTTATCGACAGCAGGTTTGAACCTGAGTTGTTGACGATGAAGTAGCGTTGCACTTACCGCCATTTATTCCCCATCCATAATTGCTCTCCCATTAGGGAAATGCTACAGTCTTTCAGGTGAAGGTGGTTTTTCAGATTAAGACAAGGACCTGGCTGGTCTCTCACATAAATGCAAAATATTCCTTGGAAGTATGTTGATGGGTTTTACACCGCTGTTCAAAGCAGTATTTATCAAGCAATGTCAAAATCTAATAGTTGCCACTTTCCTGTTTCTGAGTTTCTTGCACTTGGTTTCTGGGTTTACAGCTACGATTGCATCTTAACAAGCATTTAATCTGACTGCAAAGTGATTCAGACATCCAAAATTGTAAAAGGGATTGGGTAAAAATTGACATTTTTTTCATTATAGGTTGAGTTCAACCATGAGTGGGAAAGGTCTATATTAAAAAAACATTGAAATACTGGAGGGACTCAGCTGGTCTATTCAGCATCAAAAGGAGACTAAGACGTTTTGGGCCTGACCCCTGTGGCAGGCACCCTGTGATCAGTGCGTCTGAGGACAAGAAGGGCCAATGGTTTCCCTGGGAAGCCTTCACAGTTGCGGATGGGAAACACAGAGCCTGATAGGAAGACTGGAACTTGCCCTCAAGCTGAGGGTTATATGTCAGATTTGTTTGGATACAAGTCAAATTATATCATTTGAGTTCAACGACTCACCCCAACAAAAGAAGAAAATCTATTTGCAACAGATGAGGAAATTATTCTTCAGTGTTCCCATGGAGCTGGGAAAAGTGGTCACTTTTGTAAGGTTGAAAATGCAGCAACGAATTTGAACACAGCAAGTTCCCACACATGGTAAAGTAATAACAGCCAGATAATCCTTGAAAGTAAAGTTGATTGAGTAATTAAATAGTTGCCAGGGAGCAGGGGCAGCCTTGCTGCTCCTCTTCTGGAGCAGAGATGACTCGTGGTCCAAGTTCCCAGTTCCCTGAAATTGGCAACACTGATTGAAAGGCTGGTGAGGAAGTTGGCCGATGTGGTTTTCAGTAAGGCTTCCAACAAGGTCCCACTGGTCCAATAGTCTGGTAGGTGGCTTTATAGAACAAGTACAGATGGGAAGAAGGGTCTGTTCCTTTGCTGTACAACTCTATTACTCTTTGTGCCAAGGCATTTCTTGCAACCAACTCCGAGAAGTATCTGGGCCTTAGCTTCATGTAGCATCCATCCAATAGTGTCCTTTTCTCAGGACTGCACTGAGTTGTTATCCAAAGTTTTTTTTTTCATCTCAAACCAGTGGAATTTGATTCAAACCCATAACTCTCTGGCTCTGATGGGAAAATTCAGAAACTTTGCCTAAATGATTGTTGCCGATTTTGTCTTATCATGTAATTTTTAAAAATGCTGGATAAAATCAGTAGCATCTGTAGAGAGAGAATACAGTTAATGTTTTAAAACTGAGGGACAAGTTGATCAAGTCGCAGGTTGTATTCTTGAGCTTTCTCTGCCACCTATATAAACTCTTTTCACTCTTTCTCGGTTCTGATTCAAGCGTTCCAGACTAGGAACATGAAGTGCATAAGAAATATGAGCAGGAGTTGGCCATCTGGCCAATTGTGCCTGTTCCGCCATTCGATAAGATTGCGGCTGACCTGTTTGTGGAGGCTGCTGTTTGTCTTTCGCCAGATGCCTCATAAACTACTGGTGACTCCAGTTGTTTTGATGTTCGTCAACTAATTACATGTATTTTTTTTTGTTTGCTCTAGTGTCGTTAGTATTGGGAATTCCCACTGTGAAGAGAAAAATCAAGTCCTACCTTGCAGAGACACTTCATTCATTGATAGATAAGCTGACCAGCGAAGAGAAGTTGGATTGTGTCATCGTGGTATTCGTAGGTGAGGTGGGTATGCAGCTTGTTTGTTACTCCGTCTTGGCCCTTTGCTTTCGTAAACCGCTTTGTCGATTTTGTCGCATTTTTTAACCACAGCAACAGAGGTTGAAATGAAACTACTTTTCCAGTTTTGTTTTCAGTGTCGTATTAGCCATGCTTGTTTTACTTCAAATTTCAGATATAGTAAACCTCCTAGGGATTGGTATATGCCGGATAAGTGTATTTTACTGAGGTTTATACTGAACTACTGGAACTTCAATTGCATGAACGTATAAACCTTAAAATATTTTGCTATATTTTCAGTCACATTCTTTGAAAACATTTCACCGTTGCTACATCTGCAGGTTCCTCTCCCTCCATGGAGCTGCCCCAAAGTATTAAAAAAAAACATAATTAATTCCCCCCGCCAAATTTACAGATAAACCTCTGACCAGGGCGACTCTTATTAGGCAAGGATAAAGTGATACTTTAAGAGGGCCACCCCGACAGCGAGCAGCATCAACCTGCTCTTCATCCTGGGCAACACCATTGCTGTTACGCACAGCATTATTTTAAACAGCTGCTATGAGCAAGTCACTCCGCTGGTTGAATATTTGCTCCCACCCTCACCAAAGATTTACGTGTTACTTCAGAGAACATTTAATTTCACAATTTTAATCTTGCATATTTTACCTATTATTTTAATCTGATTTATTTTCATTTTTAAAATTTATTTTCCTTGAATTTTTTTTTTGCCGGTGGCTTGAGACAGCCGATTGTTTGAATTCTGGTTACCAGGGGTTTTACTGTACAGTACTTTGTTTTGATAAAGCATCGAGAACCTGAAACTTTCACCCTCTCTCCACAGAGACTGCCTCACCTGTTGAGTATTTCCCCTAGTTTCTTCTTTATTTTTCCCCACCGTTTGTCATTATGCATTTTTGCTTTCAATTACTCCCTGCTTGCCCCCTACCACCTTGAATGATATTCTTATGTCGTCAAGTCAGCTGGTTGTACTTGGTGTGGGGACTAACTCAGCTGGCACAATGAGCTGGTCGTCCAGCCACTCAACAATACAACTGTATTGGAGATTCCTTAATTCTATTTCTTCTGAAATTGATTTTGTAATTGAAATTAGTGACTAATAGATTTTTTTTTACCGTAAACTGTGAGAAGTTTGAGGAGCTTTGGTATGTCACTGAAAACTTCCGCAGGTGTACCGTGGAGAGCATTCTGGTTGGTTGCATCACTGTCTAGGTACGGAGGTTCCAATGCTCAGGACAAGGAAAAAAAACTACAGAAGGTTATTAACTTGGCCTGTGACATCATGGGCTCTATTGAGGGCATCCACAAGAGATCATGTCTTAAGAAGCAGCGTCTATTCTCGCCCAGGCCAGGCCATCTTTACTCTGCTCTCCATCAGGAAAAGGAGCCTGAAGACGAGCACTCAGATACACAAGGACAGCTTCATCCTCGCTGCCATCAGATTCCCGAATGAACTCTGAACCACAGGCACTGCCCTTGATTTTTTTTCTTATGCTATTTTTAGTTATTTTGTAAGGTGGTTTATATAAATGTTTGCACTGTGATTCTGCCACAAAGTGAGTTTTGTGACATGATCATGTCAATAAATTCTGATTCTGATTCATGTCCACTCTCAAATGTTTGAGAAAGAAGGTGAAATTTGGAAGAAATCTGATCCAATTGTTTCGATATTTTTCCTAAGCTAACTGTGGAATGAACATGTATTTTAACAATTATTACTTTGAGGATATTACACTTGAAATTACATATTTCAAGCCTTAGTGATTATGTTACTGGTCCACTGATCCAAGGAGTTGGGTTAAATCCACAAAAGTTGTGTTCTAATCTCAGCAGAGAAAGATAATTTAATATTATTTCTCTTTTAAGAAACGAGTGAACAAAATAATTTTGGCCAAGACCCACATTCATTACTTTCAGCTTCTTTATCTCAGAGTCCATGACCTTTGTAACCCAATAGGTTCATAATGCCTGATAATAAAGGAACATAACATCATGGAGTTCTGCACAACAGAAACAGGCCCTTCGGCCCAACATGTCCATTCCAACCAAGCTATTTGTCTATGTTCAGCCCATGTTCCTCTTGATCAGTGGTTTTCAAACTGCCCCCCTAAATTCTCATTCCATCTTAAGCAATCCCTGTGCCATAAGTGTTCTGTGATTAGTAAGGGTGGGATATGGGTGGAAATAAAAAGTTTGAAAACTACTGTTTTAATCGTGCCTCATTGACTGGTTATGTGCATGGTTTCATAATTCCAAAGGAAATGGGCCAATGACAATTTTTCTCAAGCAAAATATTTCAGTGACAATTGGGTCTAGAGCAGTGATTCTCAACCTTCCCTTCCCACTCACATACCACCTTAAGCATCCTTTACTAATCACAGAGCAAAGAGATTACTTAAGGTGGGATGTGAGTTTAGGGGGGCAGTTTGAAAACCTCTGCTCTCGACCTTTCACATCAATGTACTTGTCTAAAAGTCTTTTAAACATTTCATTGTCCCTTCCTCTGGCTGCTTGTTCCATATAATTAACACACACGGTGTGAAGAAAATTCCGCTTGTATATCTTACCCCTCTCGCCTTAAATCTATGCCTTCTAGTTTTGGAAGTTTTCTAGTTTTAGCCCCTACCCTGGGCTACCGCCTTTCACTCTGCCCCGAAGTTCCACCTTAGCCTCATAGGCTTCAGGGAGAAAAGTCCAACCTATCGCCTCTCTTTATAATTCAAACCTTCTAATCCTGGCAACATCCTTTCTGCATCCTTTCCATCTTAACAATATCCTTCCTTTAGTTGGGTGACCAAAACAACGCAAAGTACTCCAAATGCATTCTCAGTAATGTTGGAACGTGATGTTCCTGCTCTGGCACTCAGTGCCCTGATAAACGAAGGCAAATGTGCAAAAGGTCTTCTTCACTACCTTGTAACCTGTGTTGCTACTTTAATGGAACTATGCACTTGTGTCTCCAAGTATCTTTGTTCGAAAACACCCCATAGAGCCCTACCATTCACCTTGTAGATCTGAAGTAAAAACACTGTGACACTGCAGATACTGTGGTTAAACCAGGCCAGAACTTACAAGGTAAAAACATGATGCTGGAGAAAGTCAGAAGATCAAACAGCGAACTTTATATAGCAAAGATAAAGATACATTTCCAACATTTCAAGCTTGAGCCCTTCATCAAAGTATGAGCAAAATTCACTTGGAGTATTATGTGCAGTTTTGCTAAGGCTTCTGAAACATTGGTTATGTATATTTATCTTTGCTATATAAAGAACACTGTTTGATCTGCTGAGTTTCTCCACCATTGTGTTTTTACCTTGTAAGATCTGGCCTGGTTTAACCTTGTAAGTTCTGGCCTGGTTTAACCTTGTGTAACACGACTGATTGCACTCAGAGACAAGTGAGGAGTATTAATAGCTTCCAATCAATAGCTGGTAGACACAATGGTCCTCAGGTGAATCTGAGGTAAAGTGGGAGAACCAGCATTTATATTGGGGTAGGTGAGGGTGGAGCCAGCCATTGGAACAATACATAGGCAGTGAATTCCAGTTTACTGCATTCATCCCTTCCTTCAGAATAGAACCTGTAGGTGAAAAATAGAGACCATATATTAAAAAAAATAGTTCACAAATATTTACAAGTTGATCCTGTTGGGGTCTAGATATTCTGGTTGAGTGCCTCAGTACTGGAGGACTTTGGATTTCCTGGACCCCCTGTGGTACAGGGTTACTGGGCTCGAGGGTTCCAGCGGAGTAGATTGACCCAATTTCCGAGCTATGTCGTCCAGAACCCTGGGTGGGGTACTTGGTAGTTCCTGGCTTGTTTGTGGCATTGGATCCTCCGTTCTGGTAGATGCCAGATCTCTGATCGAGACCGTGTCCTTTCTGTCATGAGGGTATGCCACGTAGGCATATGTTGGGTTGGCGTACGGCAGGTGCACCTTCTCGATCAGGGGGTCTATCTTGCTCCTCCTCATGTGCTTTCTCAGGAGGACTGGCCCCGATGCCATCAGCCAAGCTGGGAGAGTAGTCCGAGACATGAATTTCCTCTGGAACATAAACACAAGCTCATGAGGAGCTGCGTTGGTCACAGTGCAGAGGAGCGACCTTATGGAGTGGAGCGCGGTGGGTAGGACATCATGCCAGTGTGAATTTGGAAGGCCTTTGGACCGGAGAGCCAATTTCATGGTCTTCCATACAGTCGTGTTCTCTTTTTCAACTTATCCGTTCCCCCGGGGATTGTAGTTCGTCGTCTTGCTGAGGCAATGCCTCTTATGAGCAGACACTGGCATAGCTCTTCACTTATAAATGATAAGCCCCAGTCACTATGGATATAGCTGGGATACCCAAACAGGGTGAAACTAGAGTGCAAGGTCATGATGGGTATGCAGGTGGACATGTGTGGGCAGGGGATGGCAAATGGAAAACGTGAATACTCTTCGATGACGTTGAGAAAGTACATGATTCCATTAGTGGAAGGGAGGGGACCCCTGAAATGGATACTGAGTCGTTTGAAGGGCCTTTATCTGGAACACTTTGTCAGGGAGGTAGAAGTGTGGTTTGCACTCTGCGTAGACCTGCCAGGACCTGGTCATTTCCATGATATCCTCATTGGTGTAGGGCAGGTTGGATGCCTTGATGAAATGAGCCATGCGAGTGATGCCTGGGTGGCAAAGCTCATCGAGCACTGACCGCAACTGGCCAGTGCTTGCAGAGGCACAGCTTTCTCTTGACAGGGCATCTGGTGGTTCATTGAGAGTACCTGGCCTGTAAGCTATGACATAATTATAGGTGTCGAGTTTGATCCTCCACCTAGCGATCTTATCATTCTTTATTTTGCCCCTTTTTTCATTTATTAAACATAAATGCCACTGATTGCTGGTCGGTGAGCAGTGTAAAGTTTCTGCTGCCCAGATAATGCCTCCAGTGGCTTGAGGTTCTCTCTCCACAGATGGATTTTGAACCTCATGGCCTTGTAGGGTGCAGGAGAAAAAGGCAACCAGCTTTCCCACCTGATTAAGGGTAGCGGCCAGAGCTACGTCAGAGACATCGCTTTCCACCTGGAAGGGTGCATTCTCATTCACCGCATGCATGGCGGCCTTTGAGATATACCTCTGAACATAGTCAAATGCTGCCTAGGCTTCAGTCGTTAATGGGAAGGAAGTGGATTTTAAGGGGGGTCGCACTTTATCCACATAGTGAGGGACCCATAGGTCATAGTAAGAAAAGAAGCACAGGCATCTCCTTAAGACCTCCATGATCTTTGGGATTGGGAGGTCTAACAGGGGGAACATTTGGTCGGGGTCAGGGTCAATGATGCCATTCTCCACCACATAGCCCAGAATCGCCAGATGATTAGTCTGGAACACGCACTTACTGGAGTTGTACGTGAGTTCAGGGCTTTGGCTGTGTGGAGAAACTTCTGAAGGTTGGCATTGTGGTCTTCAAGAGAGTGTTCATAAATTATGACGTTGTTGAGATAATGAAAGGTGGACTTCAATCCGTACTTGTCAACCATTTTGTCTATCTGTCTCTGGAAGACCAAGACCCCATTAGTGATACCAAAATGGACCCCTCTGGAACTGATAAAGTCATCTGTCTGCCTCAAATGCTGTGTAGGGGTGGTCCTCAGAACGGATTGGCAACTGATGGTATGCAGCTTTCAGGTCGAATGGACCCGATACTGTGCAATTTTGTTTACCATGTATGAAATTCGAGGGAGAGGGAACGCGTCCAGGAGTGAGAAACCATTAATTGTTTGGCTATAGTCAATCACTAGCCTGGACTTTTCTTCCCCTTTCACGACTACCACCTGGGCTCTCCATGGGCTGTTGCTAGGCTCAATTATATTTTCTTTGAGCAGCCGCTGTGTCTTGGCTCTAATAAATTCCTGGTCCCATGCACTGTATCACCTGCTCTTTGTGGCTATTAGTTTGTAATTGGGAGTCAGGTTTAGAAACAGTTGGTGGGGGGGGGAATCAATATTTAGGGTGGAGAGACTGCATGTAGTGTCCGGCTTTTGGGACCTTCCGTTCTGCACCGTGATTGGAGGGACTGCCAAAGAGGTTAGCATAGAACCCAGAGCCCTTCAGCTGTGCATCAGCCACTATAGCTGCCGTGAATATTGAACAGAAGGTGGGATATAAAGGTTATTATTCCCAGTTGACAGTTTGCATTGAATAAGCTGCATTATTTCGTAAAGTTGTCTATGGTCATGCTTATTTTGGTGCTTCCTGAGCTTTCTAAAAATGTAGTATTCCTTTATATAGGTTACGGCAACTTTGCAACCATGATCAATTTCTTTTTTTAATGCTTTTTCCTCTGACATGTTATTACTAACAGCTTCCAATCTTTTAAAATCTTGAATCTTTTAAAATGTGCAGAGCCCAAAATAACCAATTGGGAATTGATAGTGCAATATTTTGTAGTGATTTTACCATCTGAAATGCTACAACCTTTGATGCTAACAACTGGAACATTTCAGAAAAGATGTTTTTTTCTTTTGGTGATACTATCTGAAAATGTTTTTGTTGTAGACATGAGGATGAATGCAATTACAAAAGGTATTGTTACGAGCCCAGAGGACTCCAAAACCTAGCAGCAATAGAAATGCACCAAGACAAATGGTCTTAAACAAAAATTGCTTTTTTTTTTAAACATAAAAAAGGATCAAACTTAAAATTATTACTATTAACTTAACCCCCTTCTAATTCTAAGCACATGTGTATATGTTCAGGAAAGTTAATTGCTTTACTAGTCCAATCATTCACTTCTTACTCCTTCACGTTTACCAGTATCGGGCAATTTTTATATTGAGCACAGAATTTAACATTTATGAATTTTCACCAGGCTCTGGTGCTTGAAGGTAAATGGTTACTGCTCAGGAAGGTTCTTGTTGGGTTCAGAGGGATATTTGTTGCTCATTGCGCACACACACGAACTGATTTCTTCCAATCAGTCACTTCAGTGTCTTGCAGAAGAAACTTGCCCCATCATGGGTTTTCCAAATGATAACCTCTTCTTCCAGGTCACCACAGAGTTCCTCTTGTTTCCCTTATTTTAGGGAACACAATCTTAAATTGGCACTGAAAAGCCCTCCTCCAATCCTGTATTGAAGTCCTCCATTCACTGTGGATGACGACCTTCACTAACGCAACGGGCAGTCCTTCTCTCTTTCAATCTTTTTATTCAACAGCCAGTCTTTGGTATGACATCAGATTGCCATGCTGTGACACAAACTGAACTCAAGCATCCTGGCCGAACATGGCCCTAATTTTGACACGCATCGAGCCTTGTTGAACTTGGATTAGTTTGCCAGGCTGGCTAATTGCTGACTCTTTCCATCTTCCACTTCAGCTTCCCCTGATATCTCCTCATCTTCACCGTATCTCCCGCATGTGTTCACCTGGCTTCTCTTTAAATGCTCCAATGTTATTTGTTTGAATGTGCACTCAGGGTAACCCAGTCCATACAGATTCCCCTTTAATTTTCCATTGGATGTACTAGAGCATTGGTTCCCAACCTTTTTCTTCCAACTCACATACCACTTTAAGTATTCCCTATGCCATAGGCGCTTTGTGATTAGTAAGGGATTGCTTAAGGTGGGATGTGAGTGGAAAGAAATAAATTTGAAAACCACTGTTTTAATCGTTATGTGTATGGTTTCATAACTCCAGAGGAAATGGGCCAATGACAATTTTTCTCAAGCAAAATATTTTGGTAACAATTGGGTCTAGAGCAGTGGTTCTCAACCTTCCCTTCCCACTCACCTACCACCTTAAGCTATTCATTACTAATCACAGAGCACCAATGACATAGAGAATACTTAAAGTGGTATGTGAGTTGGAAGAAAAAGGTTGGGAACCACTGTACTAGAGGATCAAGCATTGACAGTTACAAACTGCATCAATCAGACTGCAAAGCAATGGGCTCAGTCTCTCCAACAGTGAGCTAATCTTTTCCAGATGCATTGTATTCTATAACCTGCTAAAGATGCTTGCTTTGTAAGGCAGAATGCATTGAGGAGGGGGCTGTACAATCAGCCAATAGGTGTGCCTGACCAAACAATTATATACAGCAGTGGTTTACCATCTTCACTCCTTGTTTTTAAAAAGAGACCAGCGGGGTGAAGTGGAAATTGCAAAGTTACAAATTTAAAAGTCACAAATACAATCTTTTAGTGATCTGGTCATTCACTGCGACCGTCATAGCACCGGTTGTGGCTGCGATGCAGCGGCGGGGTCCTGGACGGTATCGGGTGCCGGTATGTACTCATCCGTGTTCAGCTGGTGGGTCGGCGCTGATGATTCCGGTGTATCTTCCCTCGGGGCAGAGGCCAGGGTACCAGGGATCAGGTGCATCATGTTTTTTCAATGTAGGGGGGCTGTGGAGTGATAAGCAACGGTCTTCAGGGCCCCTGAGGAAGCCAAGTCCCTGCCAGAGACAGTGTCTTCATGTCCGTAAGGGAATGCCACCTAGGCTTATTGGGGGTTAGCATGGTGGAAGTTGACCCTTTTGACGAGGAGGGGTCAGACTTATGGCTTCCTGAGTATGCCGGTAGTGTGGTCCCTGTCACAGATTTCCTGGGAAAGGAAAACATATGTTCATACACTGTGACATTTGTGGCAGTACATAGCAGGAACCTGATGGAATGGAGTGCCTCCGGGAGGACCTACTGCCAGCGGGAGACTGAGAGGCCCTTAGACCACAAGGCTAGGAGGAATGCCTTCCGAAATGAGGCATCCTCCCTCTCCACTTGCCTGTTTCCCCGGGAGTTTTAACTAGTGGTCCTGGTCGTAGCAATGCCTCTGGCCAACAGGTACTGACACATCTCATCACTCATAAAGGAAGGGCCCTGGTCACTGTGGATATAACTGGGGAAGCCAAGCAGAGTGAAGAGTCTGCGCAGGGCCTTGATGACTGTGGCAGTGGTCACGTCCGAGCAGGGGATGGCAAATGGAAAACAGGAGTATTCATCAATGATGTTAAGAAAATACACATGGCGGTCAGTGGATGCCAGGGGTCCTTTCAAATCAACACTGAGTCACTCAAAGGGGTGGGTGGCTTTAATTAATTGTGCCCTGTCTGACTGTTGGAAGTGCGGCTTGCACTCAGTGCAGCCCTGGCAGTTCTTTGTCATGGACCTGATCTCGTCGATGGAGTACGGCAGGTTGCGTGCTCTGACAAAATTTTTTTAAAGAACCTGGTAACTCTGGGGTGACAGAGATCATTGTGGAGGTTTTGCAGCCAGTCGATCTGTGTGTTGGCACAGGTCCCGCAGAACAGGGCATCTGGCGGCTCATTAAGCTTCCTGGCTGGTCCAAAATATAGCAATTATAGATGGACAGTTCAATCCTCCACCACAGAATTTTGTCATTTTTGATTTTACCCCACTGCTGATTGTTGAACATGAACGCAACTGCGTGCTGATCAGTCAGCAGGGTGAATCTCTTACCGACTAGGTAATGGCACCAGTGCCACACTGCCTCGACAATGGCTTGAGCCTCTTTCTTGACTGAGGAGAGTCCACTCTAGGGGCCCTGCAGTGTACATGAAAAAAATGTGACTGGCCTGCCTGGTTAAGGGTGGCCACCAGGGAGAAGTCTGATACATCACTTTCCACCTGAAATGGGGTGGATTCATCCACAACATGCATTATGGCCATGGCGATATCTGCCTTAACGTGACTGAAGGCTGCACGAGCCTCCAGCGCCGGGGGAAGGATGTGGATTTGGTGAGGGGGAGGGCCTTTTCTGCATAATTTGATAATAAGAAAAGAACCCAAGGCATCTCTTCAGGGCCTTGAGGCTGTGTGGAAGGGGAAGCTCTCGGAACAGCTGCATGCTGAATGACTCCATTCTCCATGACACAGCCAAGGACGGTCAAGTGAGTTGTATGAAATATGCACGTGGCCTTATATTCAAGGTTAAAGAGCTTGGCTGTTTCGAGAAATTTCTGGAGATTGGCTTCATGGTCTTCCAGGTCGTGGCTGCAGAAGTTGACGTTATCGAGGTAAGGGAAAGTGGCTTGCAACTCATACTGATCCATGTGGTCCATCTCCCACTGGAAGATCGAGACACCATTCATGACAATGCCATATACTGGCAGTCCTCTGGGCAGATAGGGAGCTGGTGGTATGCTGACTTCAGGTCAATGGTTGAAAGGATCCGATACTGAGCAATCTCTGGTTCACCATGTTGACAATACATTGGAGGCTTGGTCAATGACCATCCTATTCTTTACCCCATTCCATACTATCTCCAAGGCCTGATGCTGGCTTCAATGATCCCCTTCTTGAGTAAGTGCTGTATCTCTGCCCGAATGAAGGCCCTGTCCCCGGCGGTGTACCACCTACTGGGGAGTATGGGAGAACTGAGGGATTTGGGAATACAGATACATAATTCCCTGAAAGTGGGATGACAGGCATATATGGTTGTAAAGAGAGATTTTGGCCTATTGGCTTTCATAATTCAAAGTATTGAGTATCGGAGTTGGGATATTATGGTAAAGTTGTATAAGCCATTAGTGAGGCCAAATTTGGAGTATTTTGTGAACACACTGTCCCCCCCAAGGGTTCCGGATAAAGGATTGTGTACCTGTACCTTTATTCCCTGGGGCATAGAAGAATGATGAAAAATTTGGTAAAGGATTTTTAAAATTACGTGGGGTTTGGACAGATTAAGTGCAGATCGGCTTTTTCTATTGAGGGTAGGTGAGATAGAAGCCAGAGTACATGTGTTAAGGGTGAAAGGGGAAAAGTTTAGGGAGAATATTAGGAGAACTTCTTCACACAGGGAGTAGTGGGAGTGTGAGACGATATGTCAGCTGACGTGATGAATGCAGACTCAATTTTTAAATTTCAGAAGAATTTGGACAGATACATGGATGGGAGGGATTATGGAGGGCTATGGGCTGGGTGCAAGTCAGTGGGACTGTGCAGAATAATAGTTTGGCATAGACTAGAAGGGCTGAAGGACTGTTCTATGGTTCTAACTGAATGGAAAGAATTTGTAATTAATACATTTCCTAACTGACTCAATGGACCACCTGCTCCATTTGCAACCATAATTTGGAAATATATCCATTACTCCCTTCATTTCCCTGAAACCACCACCCAAAATCTAATGGTGAGAACATTGAACCTGCAGCTATCGTGGTCTTGGTATTTTCCAGTTCCACACTTCCTCTTTCTGCTGCTCAATCCACACTCATGCCACAATCTTCCCTCAGCTTGTCTATCAGATCCATTCTAGACTAGTTGACCACTACCACTGGGTCGAGTTGCAGAATTTTGTAAGCTGGGAACCCCAGGAAATGTGCCATTCCGTTCATGCAATAGGATTTTGAAACAGTGTAGGTCATTAGAAATAAATACCAGCAGGGGTAAGAGCTGGGAGATGTAGTAACAGACAGTGCCTGACAGAAGGAAATATGAGCAGCATAGGTTAGGGAGATCAAAATAACAATAAATCACTTGACAACAGAAGGCAAAATTGGGGAAGGAGTAAGTCCAAGATTCATTTTATTGTCATGCAATAATGCATTGAAAATGTAGCATGCTTCATGTGCTTTTAACCATTGTAAGGCAAAGAGTCGTCATTAGGAAAAATAGACATGGTTAGCTGGTAAGAATGATCAATATAAAGACAGAGAAGAATGATCAATATAAAGACAGAGAAGAATGATCAATATAAAGACAGAGAAGAATGATCAATATAAAGACAGAGAAGAATGATCAATATAAAGACAGAGAAGAACGATCAATATAAAGACAGAGAAGAATGATCAATATAAAGACAGAGAAGAATGATCAATATAAAGACAGAGAAGAATGATCAATATAAAGACAGAGAAGAATGATCAATATAAAGACAGAGAAGAATGATCAATATAAAGACAGAGAAGAATGATCAATATAAAGACAGAGAAGAATGATCAATATAAAGACAGAGAAGAATGATCAATATAAAGACAGAGAAGAATGATCAATATAAAGACAGAGAAGAATGATCAATATAAAGACAGAGAAGAATGATCAATATAAAGACAGAGAAGAATGATCAATATAAAGACAGAGAAGAATGATCAATATAAAGACAGAGAAGAATGATCAATATAAAGACAGAAGAATGATCAATATAAAGACAGAGAAGAATGATCAATATAAAGACAGAAGAATGATCAATATAAAGACAGAGAAGAATGATCAATATAAAGACAGAGAAGAATGATCAATATAAAGACAGAGAAGAATGATCAATATAAAGACAGAGAAGAATGATCAATATAAAGACAGAGAAGAATGATCAATATAAAGACAGAGAAGAATGATCAATATAAAGACAGAGAAGAATGATCAATATAAAGACAGAGAAGAATGATCAATATAAAGACAGAGAAGAATGATCAATATAAAGACAGAGAAGAATGATCAATATAAAGACAGAGAAGAATGATCAATATAAAGACAGAGAAGAATGATCAATATAAAGACAGAGAAGAATGATCAATATAAAGACAGAGAAGAATGATCAATATAAAGACAGAGAAGAATGATCAATATAAAGACAGAGGAAGCGGACACCATTGGTTAGAAGCACTTGCTGAAGAGTGTACTCCACACTGCAAGGCTTCATTTGTGACACAAAATATCTAATTCTGTTTTGAAGTGATGGAAAGCTTCGTGGACCTCAAGAACAAAGCCTAGAGCAGTTTGTTAATGCCATCTTATAAATAGTGTCAGGGAGTTTGATAAATAGAATCATGGAATCTATTTGAAGTTTGCAAGAATTGCTGGTTTGCAGTTAATTTTAACTGTATGTGAGGCAGGCAAGAGGTAGATTTTTGACATTAGTTCTCAATCTGGTGAAAAACGGAAAAGGTAATATTCTTCCAAAATCCAATGAACTTTTCTTGAATGCCAATTGTCACAATTACAGCTGCAGTTGTTTCCAGACGTCCCCAATATTCTTGGAGGAATGATTGTGAGGGTTACATCTTTGTAAATGTCCCAGTTATTCCTGCGAGAGGAAACTCGTCTTGAAGTGGTCAGATTAGATGAGATTCAACTTTATTGTCACTGAGCCAAGTTCAGATACGAAGCCGCTGAAATGCAATTAGCACTAACCAGAAGTACAAAGAATAGTGCTATTTACAAGTAACGGCAGTTAAAAGCAAGTGCTCCAGCAAACAAACAAAAATATAAAAGTACTGACAGTACAACATGGGTGCAATACTGCTCAGTGGTGTGTGATGCAAGGTTCAGCAGGGTCACAGCCTGTGGTGGTACACCACCGGCCTACTGCAGGGGGCAACCTCTGTACCTGCAGGAGTGTAAGGGGGACAGGACAACACCTGGCCGCCTGTCAATCAGTCAACCTGAATGGATCAAGCCCCACCCGGTTGGGTGTCAATCGCCCTCTGTGATATAAGCCTGCGCCGGCCTCCGAAGTCTCAGTCAGAGTTACTGCAGCAAGAGCTAGCCTGTAGAAGTCTTTGTACAGTCTTTACCTTGTGTGTGTGTCTGATTCTGTCTAACAGCGCACCACACTGCCTCAGGAAAAAAACTATTTCTGAGTCTGCTGGTTTTGGAGCAGAGGCTCCTATAGTGTCTAATGGATGGAAGGAGACTAAAAAGTTCATAGATAGGATGACATGAACCCTTGATAATGCTTTTCGCCCTGCTTAGGCAGCGCTTCTGATAGATGTTGTCAATGGTGGGCAATACAATTACAATAGCTGTGTAGTTTTACAGCATAATGCACAGGGAGGAACAGAAATGGCATTAGGAACAGACTACTGCTGCTAGTTAAATTTTTAATTAAAAAAAAAAATTTGGACATACAGCACGGTAACAGGCCATTTCGGCCCATGAGTCTGTGTTGCCCAATTTACAACCCATTAACCTAACGTTTTGAGCGTTAGTGCACAAATGATTGGTTTCTTTTGATTCTGTACATTGGTTACACTGGGTGCTGTGGTGGTATGCGGTACTGCAGGCATGACCTCGCTGGACTGGGCAAGCTGGCTCGCCTTCTGTACCTGTAGCTCCTCCCCATAAGATCCCTAATAATGGCTGAGAGCCCTAGTCTTCTCCCTCGTACCTGCCTTGGATGTGAGCCAGTAGCGTGTAGAGGCATGCCAAGGTTTTCTGATTAATAAAGCTTTTAACTACCTGCTTTGTGTCTGTGAGTGGTCATTGATTGTGCCACAGGTCCTTTACCATTCCAGATATTTTCATTCTTAGGCCTGCTGTGGGAGTAGTTTCTTTAAGCAAAACCATGCTCGAAGGGGAATTTCACCTTGTGCTGATTACACCTAGGTAATCGATTTTGAGTTGATAGCCTTCAGTATAGCACATTTGCAATCAAAAATTAGGTTTATTATTTCAGGGCAGGAAAAAAAAGGTTTTGATCACAATGTAGTAAAACCTCCAGTTTCCGCAACCAATGGGGATTGGATGATGCAGCATAAATTAATTTTCCCGTTGCTTGAGATTGGGTGTTGTGTGATTTTGCATAGCCTGCTAAATTAGTTTCTTAAAATGGGATTTCTGCTCCTGGGGAGGAGTGCCAATTTTGAACTTTTGCATTTTTACCTATTTATTTTCTGTGGGTTTTTTTTTTGCCAGTTGCTTGAAGCTGTTGATTGCTTGAATTTCAGATAATGGGGATTTTACTGTATTTTTACTTTGTTTCCACAGACCGATCTCAATCACGTTCATGGTGTCCTGGATGCTCTGGAAAAAGAGTAAGTGAGACTGATTCCCAGTGCACTCTCCAGTTGGTTGTATGTGATATTTGAACTGCTATTGATTCCCACTAAATTATTTAGTGTTTACATAGAGAGAAGATAGCTCTGACATTTCTAAATATCTATTCTCTGTTTCACTGAACAGATCTGAGAGCACCGTGCCTTGCATCTGCTATTAACTATGGAAATGCTTGAAGGCATCTCAGTTCCGTTCGATGTGCTTTGTATATCAAGCAGAAATCCCATTTTAAGAAACTAATTTAACAGGCCATGCAAATATTGGATTGGGCGTTCATTTTCTGGCTGCCACTTAGGATGTTGCAAAGATGAAATGAAGTCTCTTGCACAATCAAGGCCAGAATTTGCAACCAGTGGTGATGCAATGCTGTTTACTGTTGCCCATCCAGGAAAACACCCACAGGGTTAGCCATCAAGCTTAGTAACCACTCTCACAAAAGAATCCTCACAACAAACAACAGGAAGAAAATAACATTTTTATTTGAATGCATTACCTGACGTTACGGTTCTGTATACGTGTTTTTTAAAATAATTTATTTCTCCTGTAATTATAATATTCAGGGTTAATACAGTAGCATCACTGATAATTACTTCAATTCAAGTCTATTCCAGTCCTTCTGCAATTTGGTATCGAAGAGTACCTTTAGAAAAGGAAACCTTTAGAAAAGCAGTGTATAGATCACCTGTAACTGGATGCAATTGTTAACATGCAGAAATCTTAAACTCAATGCCAATTATTTTCACAGTCATTTCCTCGACAAAATCTGGGCATGTTGTGACAGATTATAGATATGATTTTGGGAGATAAATCTGGGCAGGTTTTTTAGTGTAGGTCACATACAAACACTATAAAACAGATCTTATTTAAAATTCTGGAGCTCTGCTCAAGCCAGCCAGGCTGGTTCTAAGAGCCTTTGCAAAAGCTTTGGGGAGGGCCTATAGAGACTTCACTAATGGATTGTTGTTTTGAAAAGCAACAGATGAAAGAACTTGGAGGAACAGGTTTGGAGCTACAGGCTGTATGGGAGTGCTGCTTGCTGTTCTAAGAACGTCATGTGGTTTTTGCAAGCAGAGAGGGAGTCAAACAGGCTTTTCTCAGAGGGGGGAGAGAGAGAGAGAGATCAGTTCTACAGTGTTACAGTGAGCAGCAGTAGCTGGAACTGGAACAGGACAAGCTGGAAAGCTTGTGGAAAACCCCATTTTGAAGACAGGCTGCGAATGCTTAGTTCATCCTGGTCAAAGCCTTTGTAGTCCCTACAAGAGGAGAGGACTGGCTACCTGATGTTTCACTTGAAATAAGAGAAACAAAATGAACTCTGTGGTGACCTGAAAAAAAGAGGTTATCATCTGGAAAACTCTGAGGGGGCAAGTTTCTTTGGCAAGACACTGAAGTGGCTGATTAAAAGGAATCACTTGTGGGTGTCCAGCAAACAACGAATCTCTCTCTGAAAACCGACAAGAACCTTCCTGAACGGTAACCATTTACCTTTCAGGCACCAAAGCCTGGTGAACTTTATAAATGTTAAATTCTGTGCACAGTATAAGAATTGCCTGCAACCAGTGAACTTGGAGGAATGAGAAGTGAGATTGGAATGTGAATCCAAGAACTTTTCTAAACTCACATACACATTACATACACGCGCGCTTAGAATTAGAAGGGGGTTAAGTTGGGTTAGTTATGTTAATAGTGATAAGTTAAAGTTCTGTTTTCATATTTAAAGAAAATTAAAAGCAACTTTTGTTTAAGTAACCACTTGTCTTGCTGGTTTTTGGGGTCCTCTGGGTTCGTAACAATGTCGTTGAACTTTTCATTCAACCTTTCTTTTATTAACTTGGTGATTACCAATCATTTTTTTTGATATTCATGTATGGGGAGATGTTCCTCCTCGCATTAAAATTCAACCTGGTAGTTTCTGGATTTTTCCTTCATGAGATAGGCAAACATTGATGGGGAGATAATTTCGTGAGTTAGTAGTTAGATCACCTGAGTTTCTGGAACTCTAAGATCAGGATGGGTACCTGGTTGGGATTGGTTTTAAATTTCTGTTTCAAAATGTGTTGGGTAAACTGAAAGTGTTGTTTTGTCAGCATCTGAAGCAATAAACATTGCTCTGGTCTATCAACAGATTTTCCATAGAAATCAGTTCAGGGTTAATAGAAGTCATATCACCACGTGCAGTTTACTATCCAGATTTGGCAAACTTGAAGGAAACCTTCGGAGATACAAAAGAGCGCGTCAGGTAAGTCTTGAAAGCCTTTCTATCACTGGTCAAATCCCAAGTTGATGAGCATAGGTCCGATATATTAATACAAAATTATTGTATGAACAGAGATTTGTAGGGCATGGAAACAGGCCCTTCAGCCCATCAAATCTTTGCTGACCCATTGACACTGATCCTGTGTTGTTTCCATCCTTTATTTTCCTTGCATTCTCATCAACTCGCCGCCAGATTCCACCCTTCACCCATACACTGGGGACCATTTAGTGACCAATTAACCTATCAACCCGTGCTGACAAAATAGTTTTGTAAATGAAGTTGCCACTCATTTGAAACTGCATTTGCTTAATTTTAATGAAATGGTACGGTGCTTGCGTGGTTATTGAACAAAAGGATATTTCTGTCTAATACACCCAGAGTTGTTCCTGTTGCTTTTCAGATTTGTGGGTTAAATTAATCTGCTTAGACATCAATTGGAAAAACACCGCTCATTATTAGTCAAGCCAGTGGTACATTTTTGCAGAAAATGTTTGCATTCTAGGAAGCCAAACTAAATATACATTTTCCCAGAATAACATTTCAAAGCACATCAGCTTTGAAAGGCAGTGGTTGTATGTTGTTAATAAAAGAACATTGAGATGTTAACAGTTCTATTACTGTTCTTTTAAAAATGTAAGATATTTGAAGCAATTTTTCTAATTTCAAGCGCTCTGCTGAAAATTATATGCACACGCACCCGCACAGGCACACGCACAGGCACGCGCACACGCACAGACACAGACCTGCACCCGCACGTGCACAGACACACGCACACACAGACACAGACCCACACACGCACAGACACGCGCCCACGCCCGCACGCACCCGCGCACACACACACAAACTGGAGCTAATCGGTCAAAAATTTATTCAAGAGAGAGGTTAATCACAATCCATTGAATCTACTCAAGCCTAATTTTGTTTCTTTTCATAAATGATTTCAGAAAAGGGCATTCATTTTTCTATAACCTGTGATCAAAATTCATTATTCATCATGTTCTGCTCATATTATTGAATCCAAAATCTCTGCAATTTCCTATTTCTGATTGTTTGTAGAAATCAGCTTCTAATCACGAATCTGGTTTGACCGTGTTGTTAAATGCTTTATGAAGGTCTAAACAGGCTACATCCACTGCCTTTCCTTCAACTCCAGATTGGCTTCTTTTGAGATAGATCGTAGGCTGTTGTTCACAAAGCAAAAAAGAAAAGTGGCTTAAGAACCAACATCCAATATCAATTGAACTTTGGGTCTAACTAGTACAGGACAGAACCAATTACAACTATTTTTGTTCCCTTTGCTGCAGGGTTACAAGAGTCATAGATTTCTACAGAACAAATGGGTATTTCAGCCCACCCATCTACGACACCTATTTGCCTCCATTAGTCCTGATTCCCTTCCCTATCCAAATGCTTTCTACCCTCTTCTACCACTTAGTCTGGCCACTCCTTCCATATACTGTACCTACCATCCTCTGTGTGGAAAAACTCCCCTAAGATCTCCTATAAATTTCATCCTTCTCATATCAAATGTATGCCCTGTAATTTAGACCCCTCACCGCAGGAAAAAGACTCTCTCTATTCCCCTCATAACCTCCCTTCGGACACCCCTCAACTTCCAATATTCCAATGAAAATAAGCGCAGCCTATCTCCCCACTTCGTGTAATTAAAGCACCCCATTTCAGGTAATGTGCTGGTGCACCTTGTCACATTGTCTGATGCTATCACCTCTTTCCTGTGGTGCAGTGACCAGAGCTGTACGCAGCAGTCCTAGTGCAGCCTGATAAGTGTTGTGTTGCAGCTCTAGCCCGTGCTTAATAGCTTGGCCTATGAAGATATGCAGACAAAATGCCGCCTTCCTTCTCCATCCACTTGTGTACCTGCTTGCAGGAAAAGAACTTGCAGCCCAAAGTCTCTCTGTCATGGCAGGGGCTTTGGGAATGCTGACGAGCAAAGTGTATCTTGCTAGTATTTGCCGTCATAAAAAGTAGCCTATTGAATTGCTTAGCAATAATAAAGACCTTCCTTTCATTTGTACACGTTGGCCAGTTTTGCCCTCACCAAAATGAATTCGTTGAACATCCACTGCTGAATAAAAGACTGTAGGATGTTGGTGAGTTGAGCTGGGCAGGTACTCAGAACAAATTCATCAGAATCCCATCAAAATCGACAGCGAAATATGTTCATTTAGCACCAAAGAGCAAAGCTCGTAAAAGAAACGAATTTTTTTAAATTAAAAATTGCATGAAATTTAAAATATAAGGAATTTAGATTATCAGATTTATTTAGAATAGATCAAATATTTCAGAATCTGCCTTGAACAATATATTCACACTCCTGTACTAAAAAATACAAGTTACAAAATACGAGAGCTATTTTTGCAAATGTTTCCTGCTTGAAGTCAACAACAATGTAAAGATTTTTTTTGAAATTGCATTAATTTTAAATCTTATTGGGCAGTACGGTTCGTGTAGCAGTTAGGACCATGCTATTACAGGGCCAGCTGCCTGTGTCTGCATGAGTTTTCCCAGGGGTCCCCATTTGCACCCACCCTCCAAAAATGAACGGATTTCAAGGTAAATTTGGGTGAAATTGTGTGGCACAGGTTGGAATTGGCTACCGCTGCTGTAAATATATTTAAAAAAAATTTTTTTAAAGGTGAATTGATGTCATAGTTGTACCAGATATTCTGTTCTGCTATGCATCGAACATGGGCTAAATTCACAGTGTACTGACAATAACCACACCAGCAGTGTGAGTATAAGACAGCTTTAATAAACTAATATGTACACTAAGAGGCCTTGTCTCTCTGCAAGACGAACCTGAAGGCTAGACTTTAGACCTGGACTGCTTTATATCCAAGGTCACCGGTGTGACCCCTGGTGACCTAGTCGTGTAATTACATATCACCACACACAGGACTCTTGAGGAGAAGAGGTTACAGAAATCTGGGTTGTAATCTTATCGGATTTCATCAGTTTTCAAAAAATCAAGGAGAATTAATAGGTCCATTGAGATCAACTATTTACACTGACTGAAGACTGGGGTAAGGTGCAGTGTCTAAAAATTGGAGGCAGCCCCCCCCTCCCCCCCAAGAGAAACTAAAGTAGAGTTTTGCACATAAAAGGGCAATGAAAATACTGGATGTCTCGTGTCTAAGGCAGTCATTCATTTGAAGTCTGACATGGATGAATTTTCTTAACTAAGAGCATTAAGCGATTCAAGACAAAGCCAGGTAAATTAGATTAGAATCAGCTTGTCAAACCACTGCCAACGATTGGTTCAATCCTGACCTCAGGGGGGCTGCTGCCAAATGCATACATGCTGGAGAAACTCAGCCGATCCTGCAGCATCCATCAGAAGTAAAGGGTAGCCAATGCTTCAGGTGAGCGTACCTAACGAAGGGCTCAGGCCAGAAGCGCGCGTTACTCTTTACATCCTACGGATGATGGTTGACCTGCTGAGTTTCTGCAGCACTTTTGTGTATTGCTCTCGACCGTATCATCTGTCGACTTTCTGACTTGGGGGCTCCCTGTGTGGACTTTCCATGTCCTTCCTGTGATGTCTTGGGGTTTCTCCAGTTTTACCTCACTTACTAAAGACATGCAGGTCGGTAGGTTAATTGGCCACTGTAAATTATCTCTGGCACATAGGTGAGTGGTGGAATTGGGAGGAGGTTGATGAGAATTTGGGGAGACGAAAACAGGATTAATGTAGAATTGGTGTAACCAGGTGGCGGATGGTGAGTATGGGTCAAAGGGCCTGGTTGCATGCTGCGTGTTGTCGAGACAATGACTCCTGTGGATCTTCTTTTGTGTCAGATGCGGTTTCCTGACTTCTCCCTTTTCCCATGTTACTGTGCAGTGTTGCTGGAGTGGCCAGCCTTTATGTGGAGCAATGTTGAGCAGCTATTTCCATTGTGAATTCTATCTAATTACACGAAAGTGGGAAGGTTTGAAAGGTGACCCTTGTTGAGCGTGCGAAACGTGCATCACAAGAATTGTTTGAAGCTTCTGATTTCTGAGAAAGCAGAAGGAAGAAACGACCTCCCTGCTGGATACAAGACTCTACTTCCTCCGGGGCATGCTGACTTCAGACATGGTTTTCATCTCCACAAAATTAGATTTCAGATTTATTGTCAGAGTACATGCTTGCGGGTGAGGCAGAATTGCCACTTATTGGCAGTGCAAAAAAAAATCTGTACTCAAAGTACACATGTAAACAAATAAAGAAATGAAAATAAACTGTAATACAGAGAGAAAAAAAATCAATTAAAAAGTGCAAAGATAAGGGTCTTAAATGGGTCCCTGATTGAGTTTGTTGTTGAGGAGTCTGATGGTGTCCCTGAATCTGATGGTGCGAGTCTTCTGGCATCCACACTTCTTTCCTGATAGCAGCCGCAAGAATAGAGCATGTGCTGGGTGGTGTGGGTCCTTGATGATTGCTGCTGCCCTCTGACGGCAGCGTTCCCTATAGATATACTCCATAGTGGGGAGGGTTGTGTTCTGGGCTATGTCCACTATCTTATGGAGGGTTTTACACTCAGGAGTATTACCAAATGGTGATGCAGCCAGTCAGCACACTTACCACCACACATCTATAGAAAATTATTTCTAGTATTTAACAACCTATTTAGAATTTACTTCCACTGGATTTCATTTTTATTGTGTTTCTGTAATTAGCCTTTAACATCTGTTCAGTCAGAGCTAACTTCTACTGTTTTTCAGATGGCGAACAAAACAGAATTTGGACTATTGCTTCCTCATGATGTATGCCCAGAGAAAGGGGATTTATTATGTTCAGGTAATGAATGCCTCCATTGCCAATACACTTTAACAGTAACTTTCTCTAGCCTCTGCAATTTCAATGCTTTTTGTCTTCAGAGGGATGAAGGAACTAGGTAGGAGATTTACTCAGTACCAATGTTGTTGCATTAGTGGTTGCCTGAATGACCCACAGGATGGTGGATTCTACCTGTGCCATGCTAGGGCTACACGTTGGACCATGGGTCTATTACCACAGTGATTCGATTCTGGATCCAATTCAGTCCCTCCCTGCTGGAAGAACTCATCAGGACAAGCAGCACTGGTGGAAGTAAAAGAAATGTTGATATTTTGGGGATGGAGTCTTCAAGACTTCCAGCTGTCCATTGAGTTCTTCCAGCAGGTTGCTTCTTTACTGCATCAGTAGCCTCTTCTCTCTCAACCCCTCCCCACACTGGGTCAGGTCTCCACTACAAGGGCATGTCATCTTAAACTGTAACACTGTTAGCGTGATGCTATTACAGAGGCAGCGACCTGGGTTCGAATCCAGCGCTGTCTATAAGAAGTTTGCACCTTTTCCCCGTGACCTGAGTGGGTTTTCCACGGATGTTGGTTTCCTCCCATCCTCCAAAAAAACACACAGGGTTATAATTTGGGTGGCACGAATTTAAATTACCAAAATCAGCTTCTCCCGTGTTGTGAATAAAATTTAAATTAATTTTAAAGTTTCTGATGGTTAGTTTTGATGCAGCACAAATGGAAATCAAGGAGTCCTTTCTCTGCTTGGGTAGCGCTGCATAAAGCACAGAATGAATTGAGCTTGTTGGTCATCTCAGCCTAAACAATACAATGTTCACTTAGGAACAAAATTTTTATTAACGTCGGTTGTTTAAATAAACACAACATGCTGAGTTTCTTCATAAACTTGTTATTGGACAAGTTTAATATTTAGTCATGAGCAAACTGACCAAAAGCTTTCAGAAATAAATAACAAAAATCTGTGAACATCGAGGTTGAAGTAAAAACACACTAAGCTGGAGAAACTCAGCAGGTCAAACAATATCCTTTGTGTAGCAAAGGGAAAAATACACAACCAACGCTTCAGCCTTGAGCCCTTCATCAAGGTATAGAAGAATGTCAGCAGGTGTCTGATCAAATGTGTAGAGGGGGAGGGGGGGCAAAGGCAAGAGGTGATAGGTGGAGAAGGGAGGGAAGGGACAGCAGCGATCAAGGGGAGGAAGGGTGGCTGGGTGAGTGGAGGGGGAAGGGAGGGAGGAGAACTGGAAAGAATCTGGGGGGGTGGGAAGAGGAGAGCAGGTTAGCGTAAACTAGAAAAGTCGGTGTTAATGCCACCTGGTTGGAGAGTGACCAGATGGAAAATCCGATGTTGTTTCTCCAATTTGTGAGTGGTCTGGGTGGGAGGGAAGAGGAGAGCAGGTTAGCGTAAACTAGAAAAGTCGGTGTTAATGCCACCTGGTTGGAGAGTGACCAGATGGAAAATCCGGTGTTGTTCCTCCAATTTGTGAGTGGTCTGTGTGGGATTACAAGTCATCCCCAACTTACGACAGTAATTGGGACCGAAGGATCAGTTGTATCTTGGAATGGATGTAAGTCGGAATTTTGCCCGCATGCATGGAGTACAAAAGTTTTAAAGCAAACTTTTAAACATTTTTTATTGTAGATTTTTGTTATATTTGACAAACTATAACAGGATACAGGGCATGTAAGAGCCAAAATATGCATACTTACCTTGTTATTCGGCGCCTCAGGGTCCAAACGCTTGGTGAGGCCATCTTGATTCCTCTATGCATGTGATAGTCTTCGGTTGATGCATGCGAGGTGGGTTCACGTATTGGAGTTTGGTTGGTGCGTGCGAGGTGGGTTCGCTTATTGGAGTTTAGTTGGCGCATGTGTGGTGGGTTGGTGTATTGGAGTTTAGTTGGCGCATGCGTGGTGGGTTGGTGTATTGGAGTTTAGTTGGCACATGCACGTTGGTTCGCGTATTGGTGTTTGGTTGGCACATGCGTGGTGGACTCACGTTTTGGAGTTAAGGGCATGAATTCAATATCATCAGGGCACTTAACTCTCCTGCATGTGCCAAACAAACTCCAATACATGAACTCACCACACATGCACACAGGTAGAGGTGCCACAAGACTCACACAACCAGGTTCAGGAACAGCTGCTAACCCTCCACCATCAGATTCCTCAGCAACGAGCTCAATCAGGGACTCTTACTTTTGCACTTTATTACCCTGGGATGCCAAATATCAAGGTAAGTACGAACATTTTGGTTCTTGTATGCCTTGTATTCCTGTTATAGTTAGTCAAATATGGCATAAACTGTGTCAATTTTATATATATATATTTTAAATTTGGTTGTATGTGCAGATGGATGTAAGTCAAGTAGGTCATAAATCGGGGAGTACCTGTAGTAAGTACAGTACATCGACAGACATGTGGGTAAGGGAGTGTGACTCAGAATTGAAATGGTTGGCTACTATGAGGTCTCTTTTACTGTAGCAGATGAAGCAGAGGTGCTCAACGAAGCAATCTCCCAATTTCCAATGTAAAGAAGGCCACAAAGGGAGACCAGATTCAGTAAATCAGTCCTGTGAATACACAATTGAAGTGTTGTTTCGCTTGAAAGACCTGTTTGGGGCCATGGACTGTGGTAAGGGAGGAGGTTTGGGCGCCAGTGTGGCACCTCCTGCGGCTACAGGCGAAGGTGTTGTGTTGGGGGCACCTTTTCCTGTGGCTGCAGGAAGCAGTCCAGATCTTCCAAAATGTCTGCCTTCTTCCCCTCCACCCCATCTACTCAGCCCACACCCGCATCTCCAACATTTCTCACTCATCTGCCCTGGCCCCCTCTGCCCCAAATGCAACAAACATAGAATCCTCCTCATCGACACCTACCACCTCACCAGACTCTGCATCCTCCAGAATTTACGGCACTTACAACAGGATCCCACCACCAAATACATTTTCCCTGCTCCTCCCCTCTTTGCCTTCTGTAGGGACCGCTTCCTTCATGATTCCCTTGTGCATTCATCCCTCCCCACCAATCACCCATCTGGCACCTTCTCCTGCCAGATTTGCGCATACACCTCCTCCATCACCATGGTTCAGGCCCGAAACAGGCCACTCATGTGAAGCAACACTTCACTTGTGCATCCACAGGACTGATTTACTGCATCCGGTGTTCTTCTCTACCTCGGAGAAACTGGTTGCAGATTGGGAGATCGCTTCATTAAGCACCTCTTCTCTGTCTCCTACAGTTGCAGAAACCTTCCAGTAGCCAACCATTTCAATTTGGAGTCAGGCTTGCATGTCTGTCTATGGCCTTTTATGTACTATCCCACCCGGACCACCATAAATTGGAAGAACAGCACCTGATTTTCCGTCTGGGCACTCTCCAGCCAGATGGCATTAACATCGACTTTTCTGGTTTCTACTAACCTGCTCTCCTCCCAGCCACCCCCTTCCCCTCCCTTTTTCTAGTTTTTCCAGTTCGACTCCCTCCCTTCCCCCTCCACTCACCCAGCCATCCCTCTTCCCCTTGATCGCTCCCCTTCCTCCCTCCCTCCCTTCTCCACCTATCACCTCCTATCTTTGCGACGACCTCTCCCCCCTACTCTTTTGTTCAGATGCCTGCCAACATCCTTCCATACCTTGATGAAGGGCCTTAAGTCTGAAAAGTTGGTGCATGTATTTTTTACCTTTGTAATATAAAGGACACTGTTTGACCAGCTGAGTTTTTCCAGCTTTGAGTGTTTTTACAAAAGCTTTCAGGAGTGTTTTTGAAAGTGGGAGGGTTTAAAAAGCATATTGAAGAGGGGAATGAGGAGGAGAATGGAGCATGTAGCATCTCTAATGGTCAAAAAATGGCCTGAAGTATTTCATAGAAGTCCAAAGGCAAATCAGTTGGTGTAGCGGTTAACACGATGCCTTTACAGTGCCAGCAACTTGGGTAAGAATCCCACACTGTCTGTAAGGAGTTTGTAAGTTCTCCTCGTGGCTGCCTGGGTTTTCCCCAGGGGCTCTGGTTTCCTCCCGCTGTTCAAAATGTACTGAGGGCGTAGATTAATTGGGTGTAAGTGGGTGGCAAGGACTCATGGGCTGAAATGGCCTGTTGCCAAGCTGTACGTGTAAATTTTTGGGGAAAAAAATTAAATTTAAGTGTAAAATTTTTTAAATCAAAAATGGTCAGAAACCATCCCATCAGATTATAGTAGTCATGGCATCATTGTGTGCAATCCATACAAACCCATTTACCAACACTTGGTTCATGGCCTTCTGTGTCTTGAAGGCTCAAGAACTCACCAAGAATCTTCTCAAATGTTCATGGAGTACCTTTAGCCCAAGAAGAGGCATTGCCCAAAGCCTTGATTGAAGAGTGAGTTTTAAGAGATCAAGTTATATGGTGGTAGAACCCTAAATTTGAAGGTAAATGAAGTTAGAGGTATATGAAGGTATATGAAGTTAGCAGTCCAGATGAAAGAATCTGGGAATATCCATCATTGGAATTTTTATCTTTGAGAGGACTTTCTCACAAGCAATAATAATTTCCAGCTAAACAATTGAACATTTCCAAGGATGACATGTGGGCTGCCTTCAGGAGAGTGAATCCAAGAAGAACATCCAGTCTGGACAGAGTTCCTGGCCGAGTATTAAAACTCTGTGCTGACCATCTTACCAATGTATTCACAGAAATCTTCAGCATCTCACTCCGCATGGCCTGGTGCCCACCTGCTTCATACAGGCATCAATCGTATTGGTGCCCATGAAGAGTGTGGTAAACTACCTAAATGACTATCAACCAGTGGCACTCATATCAACAGAGATAAAGCACTTTGAAAGGCTGATGTTGAAACACATCAACTCCTGTCTGACAGGCGACGTGGATCTGTTCTATTTCCCCTATCGTACCAACAGGTCTACTGCAGATGCCACCTCACTGGCTTGACACAAAGTCCTTGAAGACTTGGACAGGCATTTTGGGATGATGATCACCAATTACAATTTGGCATTTAATGCCGTCATCCCCTCAAAACCAAGACCTTGAATTCAACACCCCAATGTAATTGGATCTTTGATTTCCTCACCATCAGACTACAAACAGTGCAGATTGGTAAGAACATCACCTCCACGATCTCCATCAATACTGGAGAACCACAAGGCTGTGTTCTTAACCCCCTGCTCTAGTTGCTTGACACCCTTTGAAAGATTGTGTCCTCCATGAAATCTACAATCTGCCCCCTCAACATTATCCTTACACTCTTCCTGAAGGGTGTTTTCAACCTAGCCAGTCCTAGCACCCTCTCTATTATTAACACTTCCCTGGCCATTGGTACTGTTCTAATTGGTTTCAACCATGCTGTGGTCCAGCACCTCCTGAAAAAACCCAACTTGGACCCCACTACACCCAAAATTTACAGATCTGTTTCTAAACTTCCATTCCTCTCAAAGGTCCTTGAAAAAGATGTTCTTAGCCAATTGTTGCCCTTCCTACATCAAAACAATGTTTTGGAAAGATTTCAGTCATCTTAGAAGGCCCACCATAGCATAAAGTCAGCCTTCCTAAAAATGTATAATGACCTGCTCCTTTCTACTGACTTGGGTGGCTCCGCCATTCTAATTCCCCTGGAACTTAGTGCAGCGTTTGATACTGTCTCCAGTATGGGGTCAGTGGCAATGGCATGGCCTTGAACTGGTTTAAGCTATATCTTAATGATAGGACTTTCTCAGTTAATATGGCCAAATTTTCATCTTCTTCAGCTACCCTTTCCTGCGTGGTCCCAAAAGGGTCTATTCTAGGCCCCATATTCTTTTCTTTATACATGCTTTCCCTTGGTCAAATCAATCAAAAGCATGGTGTCTCTCCACTGCTATGTCAGTGATACGCAGCTCTATCTCCCCTTGAAAGCTAACGACCAATCAAAGATAGCCAGCCTCCCGAACTGTCTCTGGTACATAAAGTGTTGGATGGCTCAAAGCTTTAAGGCAAATTTGAGGTTATCTTATTTGGTCCCCCTAATTCTACCAAAATTATCTCTAATAATCTTGGTAACTTATCCACCCTCATTAAACCCCATGACGAATCCCTTGGTGCAATATTTCATTTCAACCTTCAAGTTCGACCAACAAGTAGAAAAAGCTAGGTTTTTTTCAGCTTTGCGCTATTGCCAACATCAAATGATTCCTTTCATTTAAAGATCCTTATATTCTCCCATTTAGACTGTTCTAACTCTCTATATACTGGGATGAGTCAGTCTTCATTATCCCGTCTGCAACTGGTTCAGAATGCTCCAGACAGGTGCCAAGAAGAGGGAGCATATCAGTCCTTTTCTGGCCTCCCTCCATTGGCTGCCAGTACAGCTCTGAGTTGATTTTAACGTTCTGTTTGTCTATAAAGCCCTTAATGGGCTCATCCCCTCTTGTATCATGGATCTCCTAACTCCTTACTCCACCTCAAGACGGCTAACTTGGGGCGCTTGGCTGTTCCACACTCGAATCGTAAGCTCAGAGGAGATTGTGCCTTCGCTATTGCATCCCCCAAACTGTGGAACAACATTCCTCTTTCTGTCAAATCAGCCCCATATATATATATCCAGATTGAAGATGTATTATATTATTCACTGGCGTTTTGACCCTCCTCATGCACCTGATTGTTACCTTGTGTTCTAACCTCTCATATTCGTTTTATTCAGTACTTTAAATAGTTGCCTAGTTGTGATGTCTTTTTGATCTGTACAGCACTTTGGTCAATGTGAGGTGTTTTAACTGCAATATGAATAAATAAACAAAGCTAAACTATGGCTCAGTACAACTACAACACCATCTATAAATTAGCTGATGATACCATAGGTTGGATAAAGAAGGGTGATGAAACAGCATTCAGGAGGGAGATTGAAAACAATAACCTCGTGCTCAATGTTACCAAAACCAAGGAGTTGATTGTTGACTTCAGGAAGGGAATACCAGATGTTTACGATCCATTGATAGGAGGATCAGAGATGGAGTGGATGAGCAAACTTAAGTTCTTGGGTGTCACCATCTCAGAGGATCTTTCCTGAAGCCAACACACCAATGGCATTGTGAAGAAAGCACGTCAGCGCCTCTACTTCCTCAGGAGTTTGCGAAAGTTTGGCATGACACCAGAAACCCTGACAAATTTCTACAGATGTGTGGGGAAAGTGTGCTGACCAGCTGCATCACGGTCTGGTATGGGGACACCAATACCCCAGAGCTTAAAGATCTGCAAAAGCTAGTGGACACACACTCGGACATCACAGGCAGACTCCTTCCCACCATCGAGAACATTTACAATGGATGCTGCTGTCAGAGAGCAGCAGCAAGCATCAAGCATCCACGCCATCCAGCACATGCTCTGTTCTCACAGCTAACATCAGGAAAGAATCAGAATTTATTGCCATGAACAAGTCATGAAATTCTTTTTTTTTGTTGCAGCAGTATAACAGAGCAAACATTCATATAAACTACCTTTCAACAATAAATAAAAGTAATGCACGAAAAGTCAAAGTAACGCGATGTATTTGGATCAATGGTCGTTCCGGAATCTGATGGCAGTGGGGAAGAAGCTGACCTTGTGCTACTGCTCCTGTACTTTTTCTTTCCCAATGGTAGTGAAGGTCCTTGAGGGTAGAGGCGGCTTGTGGTGTCCTTGGTGGAGTGAAGCCTCGTGCCCGTGATGTTGCAAGCGGAGTTAACAACTCTCTGGAGTTTTTTTTCTTGTCCTGAGTTTTGGCACCTCTGCACCAAACAGTAATGCAACCAGCCAGGATGCTCTCCATTTTTGGGCATCTTCTGTGAAAGACCAAATCTTCTCAAACACCTAACAAAGTATAGCCTTCGGAGAGCCTTCTTCTGATTGGATCAACACGGTATAGGTGCCACAAGACTCGCACCACCAGGTTCAGGAACAGCTGCAACCCCTCCACCATCAGACTCCTCGACAACAAACTCAATCAGGAACTCATTTAAGGACTCTTACTTTTGCACTTTATTATTTGCTTTTTTCCTCTCTGTATTGCAGATATTTGTTTACATTTGCACATTTTGAACAGTTTTTTTTTGCACGACCAATAAGTGGTAATTCTGCCTCGTCCTCAGGAAAAAGAATCTCAGGGCTGTATGTGATGTCGTGTATATACTCCGACAATAAATCTGAATCTGTAAATGTTCTGAGTATTTTAATATAGTCAGGAAGTTCTCTGTGGTTTGGTGAGCTAATGTATCTTGCCTTGATTAGAAAATGTACTCTCAATCTTTCATCATCACTTGGTCTGGTTTCTGAAATTTCTGGTCAATCACCAAGATGATCATTTCTTTGCAATATGCTTGAGTAGTTTACGTTCACAAGGGTGATTAGGCCAGTACCCTCTACATCCAGAAAAATTAAAAATAGAAAATCTCTATGTTAAGCACGGTCAAAAATAAAACAATCGTGAAAAGGCTTTAACAGTTTTTTTTAAAATAGGCCATTATTCACACAGCTTGATATCCCATGTGGTTAAATATTGTTCCTGTCCTATCGATTGTGAAAGATGGTGTGTTGTGGAATGTTGTGGTTTTTTTTAGAAATCTGTGAACACAAAACTTCTCAGCTTGACAACAGTTTCCAAACCATGAAAGAAGAACATAATTGCATAGGTCCTGGCACCCAACAATGTCACTGGCTGATCAGACCACTTTCGGCTTTTTATCCGGCTGGTGGATTTGGAGGGTTTTGAAGAGATCATGTTGGTGGTACTTCCAGCTTGTGTTTGGTCCCCTTAATGCGCGACTCAGAATTCAGGGCTGCTTTGAGCAGAGAATTTCAAAGATTCATAATACGTGGGAAGAAATTTGGACTTTGGACAAAGAGAAACATTGATTGTGGTCCCTGCATAGCCTGCTGAGTTTCTCCAGCACTTTTGTGTACTTCATATTCCTTCTCATCTCAGTCATAAGAGGCTTCCAGTCATGTAGTCAAACAGCAGGGAAAAAGGCCATTCAGACCGCCAAGTCCATGTTGAACATCAAGCGCCCACTTACGCTTACCCACTCTTCCATCAATTCGTCCAGATTTTACCTCTCATCTATGGATTAGGGGTGATTTAAGGTAGCCTATCATGTCTTCAGGATATAGGAGGAAATTCAGGTACCCAGAAGAAACCCATGTGGTCGCAGGGAGAATGTACAGATGCAGACGATACCCAGGTTCCTTCTGGAGCTGTGAGTCAAAGGCTCTACCATCTGCACCACTGGTCTTAAATGGGCAGCTCCTTTAACCTAACACAACATTCCCTCCATCTCGACTCTGCTACCTCCCCTCAGAAGTTCTGTTTTCACTTGGATCACCTCTCATTCTCCCAAATTGTATGGGAATTTAACTTGATCTTTCCTCATTAAAATAATCCCATTCATCCCAGAAATCAATCCCGTGAATTGTCCATGCTGCATTCAAGGCAGTATATCCTTCTGTGAAAAAGGAGATCAAATCTATACCTAGTTCTCCCATTTGCTGCAGCAAACCTTATTCTCCATTGCTCTTGTAATGAAAGCGGATATTCAACCTGCTTTTGTGATTACTTGCTGAAGGACAGGAAGATTGGGAAAAATAGGATATTTAAGAGATATGAGACTATTGGGCACCTATCAACTGTCAGCAAAGGAGCAGAGTGAACTTGCTGACTCAGTGACATGCTTGTTTCTTTGGGTAAAATGGTCTAATATTCCTGTGGAGATGCACGTATATACATGGAGTGGAACAATTTGTTACAGTAAGTGTCGTCCTTGGAGCCATGACCTCCAGGAGCACAACTGTTTTGTACTGAATATACAGGGAGTCCCCAGGTTCCTACATCTGTCTTTAAGTCGAATTTGTTGATAAGTTGGAACAAGTATATACAGTTCTTATTTAGCATCAATCAAATGTTTTTCTTAGTACTGTAAAAAAATTTAAAGAAACAGTTTAGATAGAAAAAAAATCCTGATTAAAAGTTAACATTTACTCCTGTTCCATCGATGTCTTGCATACTGGAAGGGGCATTCGTGTGGTAACATTATGTGCACACGCAAATTGTGGATCAATTTGCTCAGAAGCACAAATAATCCACAAGTTGGATGCTTGTAACCTAGGGACTCCCTGTATTGATTCAGAGTTTGTTAACCGTTGGCCGGAACTCCTAGTGTGCAAACAATAACAAAAACAAAATAATTTCTGTTGGTCTTTGTACATCCAACCACAAAATCTTGTCATTGGCAGGATGCAAAATGGAATAAAGCAAAGCAGAATACTATGGGTTGGAAATTAAGGAATGCTTGGCATATTAGGGAGCATCATGGAAAAAAGAAAAATGGTCAATATTTCAGGTCAATGACCTTCAGAAAGAGAGGCTTTTGAGAAGTTGGGAGGCAGAAAAAAAACAGGAAGAATGAACAAAAGGGAAGACCAATGAGAGGGCAAGAGAATAATGAACTGACAGAATGATGTTTGTTCAATTTTATTGCCATAGGTACCATATGTGATAAAATTTGTTTTGTGAGCAGTTCACCTGGTCAATTCATACATAGTACAAGCAGTAAAAATATAGTACAGAGTGCAGAGGAACAAAGAAAATGGGTAATAATTAGGACAAGGAAAGAAACAGAAGGTAGAAAATGTAGAAAGGGGTGTAACTAATAGGCAGAACTTTACCAGCACCTGGAGAAGTGGAGAAAGGTTATCATCTGAAATTAATTTTTGTCCTACCAAAGTAGAAGTTGGAATATCTATGATCTCAGGAAGCGCTCATTCTACACTAGTTGCAATTAACATTACCTGGCATTGTAACTGTTGACCAAAGGTGATTGCCCAATTTTCCCATTGTCTCAACAGTGAAGATTGGAATGGAATTGCCTGCTGTGCAGACACCCCAACCTCTACCTTAATAATTGCCCTCATCCACTACCAGTGCACCAACGTTGCAATCTGTATCATTTATACAGCTCTGTTTTGCAGCTTATAGATTTTGGCTATTTCCTTTGAGACCTCCCACTTCTACCATCTCAGACAAGGTGAAATACTACCTCCATGCTGTTACTTCCAAGTATCTCAATGTTACTTACTGGGATGTATTATTGATGATCTTTCATTATTCCCAAGTCAAAATCCTGGAGATCACTGGTCAGCATTGTGAAAGTAACTTTGCCAGACACATTGCAGTTATTTTAGAAGGTAGTTCACCACCACGCAATCCAAAGGCAATTGGGGATGGGCCTTCATTCTGGGCTTACCTGCGAAGAATTTTAGTTATCTATTTTAATATCTTTTAACTAAATTAAAAGATGCAGGAAGTTTTGTTTTCTTCTTCGAGAGAAGCTGCAAATTATATTTTATGGGTAGAATCTTTCAGTTTGCACCTGAAATGTCACCTGTTTAATTTCAGTCACAGGCAAAGACTGATCTGAGCTTTTCGAGCCTGTTCTGTTTGTCTTTCATATTACCACCATCAGCCTCTTTCTCAGGTTTTCTCCACCACAAGCCAGCTTGCATCAAATTTGATTTACTCCATCCAGTTATGCATGAATGATGCAGCAGTGTCTTCAACAATGTGGTTGCAATAATACCGAAGACGTGCTGAGGAACTAGCTGAGTTATTCCAGTGAAACCCATTCATTTGCAGTGGGGATAAATGCCCAGTGAGGTCCTGCCACAAAAACCAGGATGAATCCTAATTCATATAATTCAAACCCAATCACTCTGCAAATCATCAGGTCTTATCAAATCCTATTTCCCTGTTCAGTTGCTCTGTTTAGTCTTTCCAGTGCTACTCGGTTTCCAGCCATATTTACAGCATTGATCCACGTGTGGATTGAGGAAATGAATTCTAGGGATGAGGCTGACCAACATTTATAAATAAGTGAAAATGGCCAATGAATATTAAAGTTGCACATAACTGAAAGTAGCTTTAAGGAGTCCTGATGAAATTGAAAGTGGGGAGAAATTTTCCATTGTCTGAAGCCATATGTCACCCAAAGGAAGTTGCTTATGGTCAGTAAAAATCAACCAATATTGCTTACCCTTTACTTCCTCTGGATGCTGTGGTGATAAACCACTATATACTGTTACTTGGTTACTGGCACCTGTGCATATCTATGGCCCATATGTATGGGTGGCCCGCCTTCTCTCAGTGACTCCACCTCCTGGAATCCCCTAATAAGGGTGGTTACGCCAAGTTCTTCCCTCAGTACAAGTCCTGGGATTGGGCCAGAACCGGAGCATGGTCCAAGCCTTAAGGTATTAAAAGCCCGTTGTCAATTATCGATAATGTGTCAGATGCTGCATGACCTGCTGTACTCGACCCCAACATCTGCAGACATTCTTGGTTAATGTGTTGTAGGCAATTTCCCAATGGCAGTAGGAAAGCCATGATATTCAGCTTCTTCATCAAAGACCAAGTGTCACAGGTACAGGTGTCCACTGATGTTTAGATAGTGTCTCGTTCCACTTGAAACTCTTCAGGCAATGAAGGAGTCTGTATTCATAACCAGCAAGATCTGCACAATGTTCAAATTTGGCTGAATTAAATTGCTCAAATGAGATGTAGGTGCTTTGCAACCACGAAACCTACTTGCATCCCCATTTGTATCAAGTGCAGTTTAGTTTTAAACTATCCAAGGCATTCTATCTTGTCATGAGTGAGACCTCAGGAGATTTACTGGTATAAAGAGAACAAAAGTAAAGGTTCCGTTACCCCTCATGGGGGGAAGGGGGCAGAGAGGAATGAACTCACGACCCCTGGATATAAGATCAGGGCAATAACCACTGAGCTATTGGAGCCTTACTTCTTTTAAGCTAGCAGATATCTGTTGACATCAATTGATTCAGATTTTTTAAAAATAACCAATAGTTTGTGCACCAGGTGCCAGCTTGACTGCAGATCATTCAAGCATATTTTTAGGCCCAGCTTCATTAATTAGCTTAATTATATAGTAATGCAGACATGCTCTGTGAATGATTAATTACAGCGTTCTCCCTCAAGGGTCATTTAAAGGTAAGCCAAGCCCCAGGATTTATTTTTAGAGGGACAGAATTAAAGCACCCTAAGTTCATACTAAATGCAGATGGTAGATATCAGGGAGGGTGTGAAAAATAAACCTACAAGGACGTGCATTAGCTGTGAGAACATGACAAGAATTTAAAAAAAATAAAACAGGCCAGGATTGAGGTATTTAAAGTTGAGGTTTAATAGAATTTCTACAGAAAGGAGAGTTTTAACTTAGAACAAGGCTGGTGGCCACCAAGTTGGTGACAGGGTAATTGGAATTTGGGGGCAGCATGGTTGGCGTAGCAGTTAGCGCAACGCTGTTACAGCGGAAGCGATCGAGACTGGGGTTCGAATCCTGCACTGTCTGTTGGGAGTTTGTACGTTCTCCACGTGTCTCCATGGGTTTTCCCCGGGGGCTGCAGTTTCCTCCCATCGTTCAAAACACACTGGGGGTGCAGGTCAATTGGGTGGCATGAGCTCGTGGACTGAAAAGGCCCGTTACCATAGTGTATATTTCAATTTTAAAAATATATAATTTAAAAATCATTTTAGCCAGAAACCGCTGAGAATATGGAATTCTCTAGCACAGATATTTTTAAGGAAGATGTGGTGAAAAGTACATGAGAGAGAAGGATTTTGCTGATGGCATTTCTTAAAGTTGCTGTGGTTCAAAGCACTATGTTAATTTTCTATATTCAGTACGGTTGTCTGGTCATGAACAATTATGTGTTGTCATCCTGTGCGTCCATTAACGTAGGATAGCTGATCATCTTGAAAGCCCCGGAAGAAAGCCTGGGCCTGAGTCAAACGACTCCAGATCCTATCGCATTAAGATTGATCTCTTCTGACCGACCCATATTTTATCAGTCATTTCTGCCTCTAGTTTGACAAAATATAAATATTTCCTCTACAGTTTCTTTCAGCGATGTGAATGAACCAGGAAAGACTTATTTGTTAGGCTCCCCATTCATGATGTTCCCTGACTATGTCCTTTTCCCCTCATGCCCATCTAAGTTGTGTTTTTGAAGAAGGTTGCGTTGAGCTTGAGGCCACAGAAATAACTAATCCTCTGTTGTGCTTCCCCACAGCTTGAAGACGATATAGTTGCCAAAGATCATTACTTCAGCACGATGAAAAATTTTGCACTTCAGCTTTCATCAGAAGACTGGATGGTTCTAGAATTCTCACAGTTGGGGTTTATAGGTAAAAGAAACTCTTTGATGCAGAAAATTAGTCGGGAAGCACACTTGGTTATGTCTGAATATTTTAACTTGAAAGTCAAACAGGAATGCCACAGAAACCTGTGATCTCGAGATGGATAATAAAACCACTGTGCTTTAATCAATTGTTAGCATTGATAGTTATTTTAATTGAAGAAATGTGCCATTTTGTAGATTGCTGTTTCAAATTGCAGAATTCCCATCTCCATAAAAGTGAATGAAACACTTGTCATTGAACACTGACTCTTTTATTTTCTCGACGTGAATTAAAAGGATCTCTCTCCTTGTGATCTACGCTGGTCCCCTTAAAAGCACGCACTTCTTTCCAAACCCTCCGCCGCCCAACCCCAGTTTCTTTCCTCTCCCACACCTACTACATCTGCCCATCACTGCATTCATCCCAGTGATTCTCCTATCCTCTTTCCCCACCTCCCCTCCACTGTTTCCCACCATCCCTCCCTTATTTAGTTTCACTCTTTGTCTTCCTTTCTGGTCAGATTCCATCCTCTGCAGTCAGTTGTCTCCACTTATCACCTCCCAGCTTCTGTGGCAATCCATACCCCACCTCCCTTTACATGTCAACGAACTCCTCCTCATCTGGATTTCATGGTAGCTCGTGCCTTGCCCCTTCTGTTTTAAGATGGCTAGAGGGGAAATAGCCATCCAAATGAAGGTCCTGACCTCCACAGATGATGCCTGACTCAGAGTTCCTCCAGTGGTTTGATCTTTTACTCTAGATTGCAGCATCTATGGTGTCTTGTTTCTCCTTCTGCCATGATGGTTTTCCAGCTCTTTTGGCTTCCCCTCCACCAGGTCATGCCATTCTACATCTTTGTCTATTTGCTCTGTATAATTGTTCTTGCACTTCTACAGTAAAAGTCCCAACATCCGGACTGGTCGGGGATCGGGTTGGTCCAGATTTTCGGATTTTCCAGATTCGCGGGCGGTACTTTTAAAATCCAAATTTAAGGAAGAATAAAGAGATAGAACCATAGAACACTACAGCACAGAAATAGACCCCTTCAGCCCTTCTAGGCTGTGCTGAACCATTTTTTTGCCTCATCCCACTGACCTGCATGCAGTGCATAGCCCTCCATATCTCTCCCATCCACGCACCTGTCCAAATTCTTCTTAAATTTTTAAATTGAGCTCGCATTCACCATTTACTTTGTTCCACACTCCCACCACTCTCTGTGTGAAGATGTTCCCCCTAAACGTTTCCTCTTTCACTCTTAACCCATGTCCTCTGGTTTGTATTTTATCTACCCTCCGTGGAAAAAGCCTATCTACATTTATTCTGCCTATTCCCCCTCATAATTTTAAATTCCTCTATCAAATCTCCCCTCGTTCTTTGACACTCCAAGGAATAAAGTCCTAACCTGCTTAACCTTTCCCTGTAACTCCATTCCTGAAGTCTGGGCAACATCCTAGTAAATCTTCTCTGCAGTGTTTTTTTCACATTGATATCTTTCCTGTAGTTAGGTAGGTGACCAGAACTGCACACAATACTCCAAATTAAATTCTATCTGCCATTTTTCCAGCTGGCTAAAATCCCTCTGCAACCTTTGAAAATTTTCTTCGCTTTTCCCAACTCCTCCAATCATAGTGTCATCTGCAAACTTGCTGATCCAATTTACCACATTATCTTCCAGATCATTGATATAGATGATAAACAACAATGGTCCCAGCACTGATCCCTGAGGCACACCACTCATTTTTGAATCCAGTTCACTATTTCACCATGATTACCTAGTGTCTGAGCCTTCCTGACTAACCTCCCATGTAAGACCTTGTCAAAGTCCTTACTAAAGTCCATATAGTCAATGTCTACAGCCTTTTCTTCAACAACTTTCCTGGTAACCTGCTCTAAAAAATCTTTAACATTGGTTAAACAAAACCTACCATGCATACCATATTGACTACCCCTAATCAGTTTCTGGCTATCCAAATAACTGTATATCCAATCTCTTAGAACAACTTCCAATAATTTACCTACTACTAATGTCAAGCTCACTGGGTTACATTTGGAGACTTTTTTAAACAAATTAACAATGTGGCCATACCCGTGGCAAAGGACATTTTAAATGTTTCTGCCAGAGCCCCTACAATTTCTGCACTAGCCTCCCTCAAGGTCTGAGGGAATATCTTGTCAGGTCCTGGGGATTTATCCACCCTTGTTAGCTTTAACACAGAAAGCTTATTTTCCTTACTTCCCACAACTCTGTGCCTGAATGAATACTGATGAAATAAAAACATTTAAGACCTCCACCATCTCTTTTTGCTCCATACAAAGCTGACCACTCTGATCTTTGAGGGGACCAATTTGGTCCCTTACTATCCTTTTGCTCTTAATATATTTGTAGAAACCGTTAGGATTTTACTTCACATTGTCTGCCAAAGCAACCTCATGTTTTTTTTTTCCCAGCCTTCCTGATTTCTTTTGAGGTTTTTCTTGCATTTGTTAATGCTCCTCAAGTATTTCATTTGCTCCATGTTGCCTATACTTCCTATACACCTCTCTCCTCTACCAAACCAGATCCCCAATATCCCTCAAAAAACAAGGTTACCTATGCCTGCAAACCTTTTAATCCTGATAGGAACATACAAAATCTGAACTCTCAAAATTTCACCTTTAAAGTCCTCCACTTACCTTGCCCAGAAACAACTTATCCCAATCCATGAATTCTCGATCCTTTTGCAATTCTTCAAAATGAGCCTTTCTCCAATTTAGAACCTCAACCCGAGGCCCAGACCTATCCTTCTCCATAATTAACAAAACTAATGACATTATGGTCAAAAATGTTCCCCTACATAGATTTCTGTCACCTGTTCTGTCTCGTTCCCTAAAAGATGATGCAGTGTTTCATTCTCTCTATTTTGTACTTCTATATACTGAGTTAGAAAACTTTTCCTGAACACTTTTGACAAACAATAAGCCATCCAGCCCTTTTACAGTATGGGAGTCCCAGTCAATATGTGGGAACTTAAAATCCCCTACTATCACAACCTTATGTTTCCTGCAGCTGTTTGCTATTTCTCTCCAGATTTGCTCCTCCAATTCTTGTTGACTATTGTGTGGTCTATAATACAACCCCATGAGTGTGGTCTATAATACAACCCCATGAGTGTGGTCATACCTGTCCCATTCATCATCTCCACCCATAAAGCCTCTGTAAATGAACCCTCTGGTCTGTCCTGCCAGTGCACAGCTGTGATATTTTCCCAGATGAGCAATGCCACTCCTCCCCCTTTCATCCCCGCGATGAACAGGTAAAGTTTGATAGTTTATTCATTCATAAATGCCATGTGTTTCATTTATCAAAATTAGCATTTTTAAAGAAAAATAGAGTCAACACGACAAAAATATGAACATTTTTTAACTACAAAAATAGTCTTAATTTTTGAAATTGTGTTTAAAAATGAACATTGTAAAAGAAAATTGCAGTGTAGAAATGAATTTCTTTGTGATATGATTACCTGTTTTATACGTGATCACTTGTTGCCACTGTGCAGCTGTGTCACAACCTGCTAAATTTAAAACATTTGATAGTCTGGATTTTCAGGTGGTCCGGATTTCGGGCATCCGGATTTTTGGACTTTTTCTGTATTCCTGAGACCCCACAGCTGTCCTTTGGATTTACCTCGCAAACGCTTTAGCCCTGAGCCAGGAACTTTGAAATGTTTTCCAAAAGAAAGCTCTTACAATTATATAATTATGGATGCAATTATAAATACAAACCATATCTTTTAATCAATCAAAGCAAATTTCTTCCTGTACGTTGTGCATTTACACATTTTAATCAATATACTGGTGTAGTCTGACCAGAGGTTTATAGCAGGTCGTTTACCATCTGCACTCTCAGATTTCAGATTTATTGTCAGAGTATATTCATGACATCACATACAACCCAGAGATTCTTTTTTCCTGTGGGTGAGGCAGAATTACCATTTATTGATAGGGGGGAAATCTCGACTCAACACACATATATAAACAAATAAAGAAATGTGAACAAAATGCCTGTGCAATACAGAGAGAGAAAAAATAAAAAGCAGAAGTAAGGATCCCTGATTGAGTTTGTTGTTGAGGAGTCCGATGGTGGAGGGGGAGCAGCTGTTCCTGAACCTGGTGGTGGGAGTCTTGTGGCGCCTCTTCCTGATGGAGGCAGCAAGAACAGAGCTGTGGATGTCTACTAGTCTGTGCTGGTCTGTACTCGACTCTACTCAACTTCCATAATTTTCAGTATTTAACCACGAGCTGTTGAATGATTTATGTTTGTGAACCCACTGAGTGTCTTTACACCTTCACTGATTCTGGCTTTTCAGTATTTGAGCAATCTCAACTTGCAGGGGTTTTTTTTTCCTTTACTTTCCTTGATGGTTTGTTTTGTATATGATCTGCACAACTGAATATAAAGTGAGATTGGAAGCAATGCAGGTTGCAGGCTGATTGTCCATGTGAACAACCCTTCCAAACCACAGACCGATTCCTTATCCTGACTCTGGAGCAGTCATAATCCCCTCGCTTCATCTTTGAAAATCTCGCAGGAATATCACACTTCACCACTGTTGGATTCATTATTAATGAGCCTGAACTCACCAACGTAACTTGTAGAAAATCGGAGCAGGTTGAGTACGAATACGTCAGTTTATTGCCATTTATGTAATGTATAATGTATACAATGTACAGAAGCACCAAAATTCTTACTTGTTGCAGCCACACAGGTACATAAGATGCACCAACAGGAATAGTATACATTAAGTTACTACAATATACCAAGATAGGAAAAGAGAAAATAAAAATGTCAGAGGAAAGCTACGTATTCACTGTTAGTATAAAAAATGTCATCATCAGTGCAGACAGATCTTTTGGGGTCCTGGAGTAGCTATAATTGAGGCTGGAGTATATCAAGAGGATCATAGCTGTTGGGGGGGAGGGACTTCAGGCTTCTGTATCATCTGCCCAGTTGCAGGAGGAATAGACGGTGTCATTTATGTCTTTTTGAGGCAATGTCTTAAAACTAAGGAGTTGATTATTGACTTCATGAAGAGTAAACCAGAGTTGGGGATCAGGGGTGGAGAGGGTGAGCAAATTTGAGTTCTTGAGAGTCACTGTCTCAGAGGATCTTTCCTGCACCCAACACATTTAATGGCATCGTGAAGAAAGCATGTCAGAGTGGAAGTTTGGCATGACATCGAAAACCCTGGCAAATTTCTACAGATGTGTGCTGTAAAGTGTGCTGACCGGCTGCATCTGGCATGGAGACACCAATACCCCTGAAAGTAAAGCCCTGCAAAAGGTAGTGGACGCAGGCCAGGACATCACAGGCAAAATCCTCCCCACTATCAAGAACGTCTACAGGGAATGCTGCCATCGGAAAGCAGCAGCAATTATCAAGGATCCACACCACCCATCACTTGCTCTGTTCTCGCTGCTACCACCAGGAAAGAGTTATAGATGCCATAATACTAGCACCACTAGGTTCAGGAACAGCTGCTATCCCTCCACCATCAGACTCCTCAACGACAAACTCGATCAAAGACCCATTTAAGATATTGCACAGTCAGGTTGTTTACATTTCTTTATTTGTTTCTTAAGAATAGTTTCTTCACCACTACCAATTAGTGGTGATTCTGTTCCGCCTGCAGGAAAAAGAATCTCAAGGTTGTACATGATGTCTTTATGTACTCTGACAATAAATCTGAACATTGAAGTTTGAACTTCAGATGTCTTTAATGTACTGGAGGTTGATGCCTGCGATTGACTTGACTGATCTGTTCACTTAATATTACTTAAAATAAATAATGATTGAAGGGAGACCCTTGTTATATAAACTCAGATAGCTAAATATAGCAATTAGCCATTTATCTTCCACTTGGTTAAGCATTTAAAATAAAGATTAGAAATGTTGAAAGTACTCGGGCAGAATCTGTGGAAAGATAAACCGAGTTAATGTTTCAAGGAAACATGACAGTGTGTTTATAGCATTTTTTTCTTTTAGATTTCCAGCATCTTCAGTTATTTATTTATTTGCATTCGGTATGGGAGGAATTTTGAAGATTTTGACTTCAGCACAGATGTATAACCATGGTGATATGCGTCCGAATGAAAGGACGTCAGGAAAGGACGTCAGTTCGGAATGGTTGTTTATGCCTCTGACCTTTCTGGGCTATATTAAATACACAAGTGGATAATGATTGAGTGTCAACAAGGCCCTTTGTCATCTTCCAAATGTAATATTTACAAATAAAATCTTCAAAGGTTTGTTTGGAAGAAGAATTGTGCGGGTGTTTCGCTGCAGAATTTCTGTAAATTTGCATAATTTCACACTTGACAATGGCTGATTTCTGCCCCCCCACCCCCCCCCCCCCCCCCCCACCACCTCCAATACTGGTTGAAACATTTCAAGAATACTGAATCTGGCATGCAGAGCTCGTCAGTTGACAAGGCAAATTTTCCTGTTGCCAAATTGTGGAATGTCTTTAGGATGGAGGGTGTGATTTCCTGTACACCTACTGATGCACCTTATAATCATTGTGTAATCCTGAAGTTAATGTGTTTGCGGTTAATTTCCAAAATTACCAGGATAGAATTAACATTGTGTGTTATAAATACTTCCCTCTTCCCTTGAAAGGAAAATAACCAATCAGCTATTACAATAACAAGAAAGCAATTTTATATTGTGTCTTTGAGAGAGTACCCTTTTCTTCCCTCTCACTTTCTGCATTTAATGAGTGTGACTGAAAGGATAAATGGCGTAATGTTAAAAGCAGCACTATTTCTCCATTGCCTAGATTTCTCATGTAATTAACTGGGCTTTAGATTGAGAATAACTGAAACTTAATATTGGATAATTCAGGCGGCAACATGTAGGCATTGCAGTCCAATTTCCTGACTGCACTGAGGACTGCTTTAAAACATTACCCTTGCAGAGAGACCAGATATTGAAGTACATGCATGCAAGAATGTGAAGGTGTGGTACTTAGCCGATAGTTATCCATTTAATAGAAGCGGAAAATGTTACGACCAAGGCATTCAAGTGTGCAGGAATATCACATAAGAAGTCTTAATTACTGCCTATCCTCCTCTTCGATTCTGAAAATTAAATTTTATGCAAGCTGTACAATTTATTCAAAATTTAATTTGGTGACAATTTACAAAAAAACTATCTTTCCTCTCTTTAATCAGAAGTCTTTCCCAACTTTTATATTGCTTTTGTGTTTATTTAAAATATAAAATAAAATGCAAAAGCAGAATATTGCAGTTTCTGAAAATATGGTGTAGCGGTTAGTGCAACGCCTTTGCAGCGACAGCATTCGGGACCGGATCTGGGTTCGAATCCCACACTGTCTGTAAGGAGTTTGTGCTATCTCCCCCATGTCTGTGTGGGTTTTCTCTAGTGGCTCTGGTTTCCTCCCACCATTCAAAAACGTACAGGGGGCGTAGGTTAATGGGGTGTAAATTGGATGACACGGATCCGTGGGCCGAAATAGCCCGTAATTCTACTGTATATCTAAATTTTTTAAATGGAAAAAAAAAGTTTAAACAGGTAAGTTAGTATCTGTCGAAAGAGAAACTGAGTTCATATTTCAGATTGAAAACCTTTCATCAGTTTAGATGAAGAAAGGTCATTGAGCTAAAATGTTAACACTCCTGCTTTCATCACACTTGCTGCCTGACTTGCTCTTGTATTTCTAATTTAAAGTTTCTGGATTCTGTGCCTGAATTTTCCTGCTGGTTTGCTGTGTTCATGCTTTCCTGTCCACACACTTGCAAGCCACTGGCAGTCATTTCTATGCTGGATTAGAGCATGTTTTGTATCTTGACCACACAAAAATCCCATGCACACTATCATCACTTAGAACTTTTTGGCTGGATCTCAAAATCCACTGTTTCAGTCCACAACATCAATATAGCACAATAAAGAGTATTTGGGGAAAGTAATCCCAAATGTTGGATAAAAATAATAATTTCAACTGGTCCTTGTATTCTTCCGACAATGAGATGCCCAATATAGAACATTGCAGCTATAAAGTAGGCTGGAATATTGGAGTATGTTACCTCGACTGTGACTTAAACAAAAATCTGGAAAGACCAGTTCCAAGCTAAACCCAAGGATTTAAGCAATAAAAATATCTTTCTTATTTTAAGAGGAATGTATCCTATTTTATTCAAATTTATCCTGACGTTGCTTTTCTATCCATTGCCACTCAGAATAATGGTGGCAACTATCTTTTCATATTATTTTCTCCGTTCACTCCCATGTTATATTTTTCTTCCAAAATGTGCCACTTTTATGCTTTTGACGGTGAACTTCAACAGCCAAACATATGCTCACTTGACTTCTTGGCTACCCTCTTGCAACTTTTAACTGTCTTCTAGTTGTGATGTTTGTAATTTGATGTTGACAATGAGTCTTGCTATCCTGTCCAAAACGATTTGTATAAATTGAAACAGAAGTTGACCCAGCAACAATCTATTTATAACTGCATTCTATAAATCTATATTTCCCTGCCAATTACTTCTTATCTTCTGGATATTTCCCTGTCCATAAACCTTGATTCTCTGTATTAACAGGTAATGGTTAGAGATTGTTTTTTAAAAAATAGAGACACTCTTAGTGTCTTGCAAAGGGGAAAAGAAAATAATCTACGACAAAACTCTGAGGGTTAATACCCTTTAATAACAAGAGCTTTAACTTTTGCAAAGTTTTATGTAATATCTTGTAAATATTTAATTATGTGTCTACATATTTGGGTTAAATATTGTAAAGTTGAGGTAATTCCACCTTGCCTAGTTCATTCACTAATCCTTCCACTGACAGGATTGGTTTACTTGGTCCGTGGGTGATTTGGTCAATCTCTCTGTGACCAGATGGGCTTCTGGCAAGTGTTCCAATATCTCCAACTCTAATAAAAGATGTGCTGGTATATTATTGGTTGCTTAATATTACTTTTTTGTGTGGGTAAATAGCAAAAAGGATCAAAGAAAGTAATGGGCATGTGAGAGAATGAATACAAATGGGGTTATAAATATAGGGTTGCTTAGGGAAACAAGGAAAGGAACTTAAGGGCATTACATAACTTGAATGTGGGCTGACGTGGACATAATGCATTGAATGCACTTCTATCTTATAGTAAGCAGGAAAGAATGGTGGTAGCTGGATCAGAGATCAGAAAGACTCTCCAGCCATGAATCTGATGCTCCTATTTAAAACTTTTTTTTAAAAAGTTGAATATTTAAACATATTTTGCAATAGCATTCTGACATATGAGGATATAACTATCCTTTTGTACAGTTCTTAGCATGGCTGATAACAGGAACCTCAAGCAGATCTGAAGGCAAGGAGCAGTTCTTGGAGAAAGTTTTAAAAAAATAGGATTGTGTTGCATTTCAACAAAGTACATTCTGATTTTTATTTAAATCTTTAAAAGCTCTGACTTTGCAACATGGTCAATATAATTTTAGGAAATTTTAAGGTAATCTGAATATTATAAATTTTCAACAGTAGCATTTATTAATGTTTTATCTTTTATCACCCAAGGTAAAATGTTTCAGTCTCCTGATTTGAACCTTATCGTGGAGTTCATACTGATGTTCCACAAGGAGAAACCGATCGACTGGCTTTTGGACCACGTCTTGTGGGTGAAGGTCTGCAACCCTGAAAAGGATGCAGTAAGTACGGAGCTTGCTTTTACCATAAGATCTGGTCTGCACCACGGGAGCCCCTTAATTAGTTTTTATTCCACAGCAAAATCTCTGCAGTAGACTGGATGTTCAAAAGCTCTTAAATTGCCGTTGATGAATTAACCTGCAAGAATTGTTTTAGAGATCTGTCAATATATTTTCCTTGATAGGATGCCGACTCCAGCCAAGGCAGCGTAGAGGTTACATTCAAAGGTATGGACTTTTCCTCAATTGGCAACGAGTTTCAATCTCTCCAAGTTTTAATTTGGGTAATAATCTGCAATAAAAAAGCCAGTCTCAGCAATGGTGATCTCAAAACCATCAGTGCATCTGAAAGCACTTGTGCTTCACTGATATTCCTCCAGGAAGGCAATGTGCTGTCCTTCCTCATGCCAGCCTGTCTGTGACTACTGGGTCACAGCAATGTAGTTTATTCTTGCATGCTCTATGAAATGGTCCAGCTAGCTCCTTAGTTCAGAGCAATTAGATACTTGTAGTTAACGCAAGGTAAGCAGGTGGCACCCGCGCCCTGCACGTGAACAGATGAACTCGTGCTTTTTAATCCTACCAATGGAGTGGTTGTCACGTGTAATTTGAAGCTTAGTTAGCACCTTTTCTGCCAAGGTTGTGTTTATGTGGATGAAATTGGTAGGTTACTTGAGAGCAGAGTATTGTCATTCTGAACCTGCTGAGTGAAAGCCAAGCCCAGCACATTCATTGCTGAATGCCATGTGTTGATACTACAGGAAAGTCTGTTATTATCGAGGTAAAAATAAAACTCGGATTTGGGACACAATAAGTGGAAGATTTAATAACTGTCCTTGCCCTCGTACTCCACCCTGAAATGTAATGGTTCATTTCATTCATTTAGGATCATTTGAGAGTACGGTCTCATCAGAAATTGATACTCTTCTCATGGTGTGGGCCTTTAAAAGGAAGATTAAAAATGAGACATGGTATTACCTGCCAATCAGTGGGAGCCCAAAGGACTAAACCAGGTCACTGAAGAACAAATGCTGCTCATGGATGTATTGTTGAATAAAAGCAGGGTCAAACTGACCTAGATGTTCTAAGATAGATTCTACGTCGGGGGGGGGGGGGGGGGGCAGTAGGATTGTAATGCAAATGTTTGTTTGTTTCTTGATCTTTTTCCCCTAGTTTCTCATCTCTTTTAGACAGCTGAAGGCATGGTCACCAATGAGGTAAAAGATGATAGGGAAGCAAAGCAATGAGGAAGCCTCATTGGAGGCACTGCCCTGGTTCTAGATGTTCCAATATTCATATTGCACATTTCACAGTTTATCCTGATGCATTGAATGTCCCAGATCTTTACCACCTGAATGCCTTTGTAGCCTCTTGGTCTCATCTTCACAACTTTCCTTCTTATCTCACTTTATCAAATGTCTCCTGAACATGCACACCAGGCCCACTCTCTCCACAGCATACACTACTTCACATAAACTGGAAAATCAGGATTTCCCTTTCTCAGAATCACATTGGATTCAGCTGATTGTTGTAGCGACTTTGAATGAGTCACGGAGAGGCCAGAACTCCAGATGTAACAGATCTTTATTCCATACCATAAACAGATATGCAGAAGAGATCTGATGGGGGGGGGGGGGCGGGAAAATCTCTCCAAACTCAAATACATAGGGGTTTTATATTCTTTAAGCACAAAGAGAGCAGCTGGGGCTTAAATCAAGTTGAATTAGTTACAATTGCATAGTTAACCCACATTTTGGGTGTGGACAGGTAAGTCAGTAAAATTTCATCCTTGCAATGGGAGATGATCTGAAGGAACAAGAACATCTCTGAATACTCACTGGGATGCCAGATGTTTGAAACAGCATTAAATGACGTCTGTCTTTACAGGGAGCAGTGTTTATGCATGAAATCAACCTTCTCCTGGATTGAAACCTGGTTGTCATTTGTATTCACGGCTGTACCTTTTTACTTTCTGACTATGGCTGCTTCTCCTGAGGAAATCCGGGTAAATTCATACCTTCCAATCATCTCACTCACCTCTTCTTTATAACAGCCAAAGTTAGTCTTTCAGAATTTGAGGACGTCAGGCCACAGGTGTGGAAGTTTGCTCAGTACCACTACCCTGGTGATATTTCTATATTCTTCCCTTCCACTTCACCATTTACAGGACACTACTTGTATTCTGTAGAGAAAACAGATACAAAATGTTTAATAATTCATCTGCCATAATGTTAGTTTCTGTTAATAATTGCCAAAGCCTAGTTTGAATTGAGCCAGTACATTCTATCATTCAGTTTCTTACAAATTTATACAAAATTTTATTTGTTTTATTTTTACATTTCTGCTTGGCAATACCCCCTGATTTTATTTTCTCTTCCGTATTAATCTTTTGAGTCATTCATTCCAGATTTTCACATGAAATTTACTGACATAAAAACTGGGTATTCCTTCTAAACCGATACCTTCCTGTGATTCACAGCCTCTAATCAGTAGGGTGTGGAACTGGTAAATATTCTGAAATTTTGTTACTTTGTCCTTGAGGCTGGAGAATAGGGCAGCACACACAAAGCCCATTGAATGAAACACGAAGGGTTATTAAAAGTTGATTATGTATGCATCGGACTGGTCAGCCACAAACGAGCCTGCAGCTGACGTGGACTTTTTACCCCCTCCATAAATCTTCGTCCGCGAAGCCAAGCCAAAGAAAAATGTATGCATGAGTTCTATTACTTAATGTTGCCTCAAAATTTATGATGTGAAACCAGTTTCATGCTTTTTGACTGCACAATAGAATCAACATAAATTGTATTTATTACCTCAGCCACCTAGAAATGCACATATGCAGCTTTTTTAATAACAGTGCCATAAAATGTTAAAGCATTTTTATTGGCGTTTGAAAATGAAGAATTTGTTTTTTAACAAAATCGTGTGTGTGTGTGTGTGTGTGTGTGTGTGTGTGTGTGTGTGTGTGTGTGTGTGTGTGTGTGTTGTACTATATTCAAAACCATCACCTGTAGTCTAATTCCCATTGACCTGCAGGATAACTCATTCATACTACAAATTTGAATTATTTAGTTCAGAGGAACTGGTTGTAACTCTTTCTTCAAACAAATTGGCTTTCCCTCTATCCCCCATCAACTCGGCACTCTCCTGCATATCCTCCATTACCTGCACATCTGCCCTGGCCCCCTTTTCCCCAACACGCAACAAGGACCGAATTCCTCTTGTCCTCACCTACTGCCCCACCAGCCTCTGCATCCAACATATCCTCCTCTGCCATTTTCGCCACCTATTACGTGATCCCACCACTAGACACGTATTCCCCTCTCCGCCTTCCTCCATGACCCCCTTATCCATTCCTCCCTCCCCACCAATCATCCCCTTGGGACCTACCCCCGTGACTGCAGGAGATGCTCCACTTGCGCCCACACCTCCTCCGTCACCACCATTCGGGGCCCCAAACCGTCCTTCCAAGTGAAATAACATTTCACGTGAATCTCCAGAGGTCATCTACTGCATCCGGTGTTCCCATTGTCTCCTCTACATCAGAGAGACTAGATGCATACTGGGAGATTGCTTTGTTGAGCACCGCAGCTCCATCTGCCACAATAATGTGGATCTTTCAGTGGCCACCCATTTTAATACTCCATCCCATTCCCTTGCTAACGTGTCTGTCCATGGTCTCGTGTACTGCCAGACTGAGACCACCCACAAATTTGAGGAACAACACCACCCTCCAACTGCTGGCATCAATATCAATTTCTCTGGCTTTCATTAAGGACCCCACCCCCCCCCCCCCCACTTTTTCCCCCATCGCCTTTCCCTTTCCCTATCTCTGTCTCTCCATTTCGTCTCCTGTTGCACAAGCACGATAAATTCTTACCTCATCCCTTATCATATTTTCCACCAGCCGCACTGTCTGAATTCTGAGACCTTCTGAGATTTCCTGCTTCTGGCTCGTTCTTCTTGTTCCTTGAAGAAGGGCGCAGGCCTGAAACGTCGGCAATGTATCTCTGTCTCCTATAGATTCTGAAAAGACCAGCTGAGTTCCTCAGGCATTTCGCTGTGTTTTTACTTCAGAGAAAGGTTCAACAGATTAGAACTTTATTTCCTGGAGTGCAGAAGAATGAAGGGAAGTTTGATAGAGGTATACAAAAATATAGCTTGGATCATATTGGGAAATGAAATCCTGAAACAAATTCACAACTTCAAGTACCTTGGATCATGGGTAATATCTGATGGCAAATGCAAAATAGGCATAAAAGCCAGGCCAAGAACAGCATTTATAAACATGAGAAACAGCCTAATGAACATGAAAATTCCGAATGACATCTGTAACGAGCCCCAAGGACTCAAAAACCAGCAGTAACAGAAATTCCCACAGACAATGGCTATTTAAACAAAATTAGTTTTATTTTCTTAATACAGGATAATAAGATTAATATTTAACTTATCCCTATTAAGTTACTTAATTTAACCCCCTCCTAATTCTAAGTGCATGTGTGTGTGAGAGTGGGTTTCAAGATGGTTCTTTTTCACTGTCCAGTCATTTACTGTTCACTTCTCCAAGTTTACTGGCAGTTTTTTGAACAAAATAAAACAGTCTGGTGCCTTAACTTATTACCAGACAGGAAGGTCTCTGGTAGGTGCAGAGAGATGTTTGTTGTTCGTTGGACACGCAAACTGATTTCCTTCAATCAGCAATCAAAGTGTCTTTCCGAAGAAACGTGATTACTGGAAAGATTTCTTCTTTTCCCTTATTTCAGGAGAAATACAATAACCAGTCACTATAGAGATTTTGAATAGGCTGAACTCAGAACTCAAAAAATTTTTTTGAAAAGGGGTCTTTAGCAGGCTTTTCAGTCTGCAGCCTTGCACTAACTGCTGGAGCTTTTACTTTCCTCTCTCCCTCTCTCTCTTTTTACAGTTTCTGATCCTGTCTCTGTTTTTGAAATGTGATGTTTGCTTGTGAAAAGTGACCTAAACTACTTAATCTTATTCCCCCTTTAAACATATTTTATTAGCATTCCATTACATTCTCCCCTACAAAGAAATTTTAGCTCTCAAGCTAAAATTCTTTTATAACCGACACAAATTGCGAACTTAGCCATCACTACAGTGGTTTTACACAATATACATCATGTTATAGCAGCATATCCCAATAATGAAAGGTTTTTCTTTACATGATCATTTCAACATCTAGACAAGCAATCTGCGATCACATTATTTGTACCTTTGCTATGATTAAATTGCAGATTATATTCTTGCAAGATCAAATTCCAGTTTAATCTCCTATTTTTATTCTTCATTTTATTCAAAAAACACCAGAGGATTGTGATCAGTAAATATCATTACTGGTTCATGGGTTGTACCCAGATACACATCAAAATTCTGCAGAGAGACTATGAGGTATTAAGAGATAACACTTCCTTCTCAATAGTGGAACAATTCCTTTGATGAATTTATTTTTTCTCTTTTTAATGTAGGTGACCGAAGTTTCATTACTTCCCAACATGTACTCCACCTTCTGACCCATTATTTTACTCTTTTCAATGTTTATTTGATAGCGGTGTTGTTTTATGGGACTTGCTCCTCCCACATCCATATCATGACAAATCACTGACACCCTTTTTTGGCACATCAGGAAACAAATTTGTATATTTCAAAAGCAACTGCTTTAACTGCTTTAGTTCTTGAGATTTAAGATGGCCTAACTTCTCCTCCAGATTTTCCAAAATTGTTGAATTAGACAAGCATATCGGAATTATGGTTTATTTCAAGTTACCCTCACAAGATCCTGTTTCCATGATCTTATGATCCACGACATCCTCAAGCCTGTCAACAACTAACACCTCTGATTCAAATTGTTCTCCACCACCATTTTTCTCATAAAGTTTCAACATGTTGGTATGACAAAGTTGAGTTTTATTTCTATGATCTGAAGTGTTTATCACATAGTTACCATCATTCTGATTTTACTTCATATGGTTCAGAAAAAATGCTCTAAGTGGATTGTCATGTGTTGGGAACAAAATTAACACCTTATTTCCTGTCTTAAAATTCCTCGCTTGAGCTTTCCTGTCAAATAATTGCTTCATTTTAACCTGAGCTATTTTTAAATTCTCTTGAGCCAAAGTCCACCCTATTTGTAACCAATCTTTAAATTTAGAAAAATAATCCAGCAAGTCAAACTGCACATCCTCATTAACCCACTGTTCTTTTACCAACATTAAAGGTCCTCTAACCTGATGTTCAAACACAATTTCAAAAGGGATGAAAACTAATGAATTCTGCACAGACTCTCTTACAGCAATCCTTTTCATTCTCCAGACAATAAATCCTCGTCATATTTTCAAGAGTAGAATGAAATCTTTCCAAAGCTCCGAGTTTCAGATTTGTACTCAGGTGAAGTTCCCAGCTCATAAATCAACTGCTGAAACAGTCCTGACGTGAAATTATTTCCTTGATCACTCTGGATCTCTTTAGGTAACCCAAAAACTGTGAAAATGTTTTGCAAAGCCTTTACCACTGTTTTTGCTTTGATATCCCTCAGTGGTATAGCCTCTGGAAATCAGGACGCCATTCACATAATTGTTAACAAGTACTGATTCCCATCTTTTGTTTTAGGCAGGGGACCCACACAATCCACAATAATCCTATTGAAAGGTTCCCCAACAACAGGAATAGATTGTGAAGGAGCTACTGGAGGACCCTGGTTAGGTTTCCCCACAACCTGACAAAGATGACATGTCCGGCAGCAATTAACAATATTCTTCGTCAGACCAGGCCAGAAAAATTGTTTCAAAATTTTATTCATGATTTCCTCATTAACAATTCACCCTTCCATTAATATCCCTAGGGCATTTCCTTAATCTGCTCCTCATCCACAGCCTTCTCCTTCAAGTCAGGGCGATGCGGATCTGTCTTCTGCTGCTCAATTAACTCTTTCCTTGACAAACACAATCCTGACTCTCAAATTTAACCTCCTCTTTCTGGACTATTTCAGAAATGCTAGGCAAGTCTCTACTAACTGGATCTTACTCTGCTCTCATCATTTTCTGAGATAAAGACCTTGTCACAGCGCATGCAGGATATATCTCACAATCTTCGTCAACTTCATTCTTACTTGTCTTATTTGTTAATCTCAACACTGACCTGACTTTGGCCTCCGCCAAGTCATTCCCTAATAAGAGTGAGACTTTGAAATAACTCCCTCTACAACTGGTCCTTTAACTAATTCTGAATTCAACACGACTTTGTGAAGAGCTATTGATTCCACATCTCCATCAACACCTCTAATCAAAGTCATCTCTCCTGTGTCCGTCTTTTGATCAAGGGTCATGATGTTCTCCAATGAAAATGACTGGGCAGCCCCAGTATCTCTGAGAATTTAAACTGGCGCTTGGGAAGTTCTTTCTTTTACTGAAATCAAGCCCTCTGATACAAAAGGTTTGAATACATCCAAAACATCCTTACTCGGTATGAAACCTCTGTTCTCATTAAGTTCAACTGTCTGAATACAAGTTTCTAGTAATATCCCCTTTTTTTTCTTCTTTTTCAGCACTAAACAATTTTCAAGAACTTGACCAGTTTTCTTTCAGTAATAACAGACAAATCCTGAGATTCTGTCCTTTCCTACTTTACACTCATCTTTTCTCTTAATATTCTCCCCAGACTTAATTTCGGGCTTACTGGTCCGTTCTGCTGTAATTTGTTTTTGTGAGTTAAGGCATATTCGTCTGCTAACCTAGCCATTTGTTGCCATGTCCCCGTGTCTTTCTCATTCAGGTATAATTTGCGCTCATTGGGAACTCACCTTTTAATTGCCTCAATTAATATCAATTCTCTTGCTCTGTTAAAATCATTATTTATTCCTTTTGAGCTGCACCAACAGTCAAAACATATAAATTTTTCAAGTACAAAATCCATCAAAGATTGGTTTCATGCTTTCCCCCCCAAAATTCCTAAATTTTTGTCTAAAATGTTACGAGCCCAAAGGACCCCAAAACCCAGCAGCAATAGACATTCATCAAGGCAAGTAGTTTTTAAAACTAAAGTTATTTTTAATCAACTTTATACATGAAAACAGAATCAAACTTTAACTTATCTCTGTACTTAACTAACCCAAATTAACCCCCTTCTAATTCTAAGCACACGTGTATGTAATGTGTGTGTAAATTTAAGAAAAGTTCTTTGGTTCACAGTTCAATCTCACTTCTCATTCTTCCAAATTCTCTGGATGCAGGCAATTCTTATACTGTGCACAGAATTTAACATATATAAAGTTCACCAGACTTTGGTGCTCAAAAGGTAAATGTTTACCGCTCAGGAAGGTTCTTGTAGGGTTTGCAGAGAGAGATTTGTTGTTCCAGGATTCCCACAACTGAGGTACCACCATTGGTCACCTCAATGTCTCGCTGATGAAACTTCCCCCATCAGGGTTTTCCAGATGGTAACCTCTTTCTTCAGGCTACCACAGAGTTCCTTTCTGTTCCATTTATTCCAAGAGAAACATCAGACAGATAGCACTTCCAGCCATCCATGCTCTGGAACTTTCTGTTTCTCACCAGCTCCTCCTGGCTTGCATTGTTCAGTTCCTTTCAGTGTCAGACATCTAAGCTGAAAGAGCTTATCTTCTCTCCCTCTCTCTCTCTCCAATTGAGACTGCCAGAATGCCCATGTGACTCTCTCACTTGCAAAACTCCCACCTTCTTCAGTAAACAACAGGAGTTCTTCTCTCTTGGTCAAGCAGTTGTCTTAAATAAACAAAACCCAGGAGTGACCTTTCTGTGAGCACACTATAAGTACTTTTTAACAGCCAGTTTGTCTCCTACAAACATGATGTCATTTCAATTAGCATCTACTTGTGAAATTGTGCATAACATTCTCCAGAGATCCTGCAATGTTACTGAATATGAATTCTTCAGTCTTTCATATAAGATCTGTTTTAAAATCTTACCAAAATCCCCCCAATATGTATCCATTACAATACGCTTCTGGAACCAATTCATAAGTTTTTAATACTGCTTGTTTAACAGAATCATAATTTGCAATTTTCTCTGCATTCAAACTAGAGTATACAATTTGTGCTTTTCCCTTTATTACACTTTGGAGCATAAGAAGTTACTTTTCTTTTGGCCAGCTTGAGCTCTGACCAACCTTTTCAAAAAGCTGAAAATATTTATCAATATCACTCTCGTCAAAAGGAGGAGCTAGATTAACCTCTACTAGCCAAAACCTTTTCTCCAGAAGTTTGACCTTCAGTTCTCTTTTCTCTCTCCACCTCAAGTCTTAACTTTTCTCATTCAAAAAGCCTCTGTCTTTCAGCTTCCTCTCACTCACACTTCAAAGTTTGAAGTGTTCAAAAAGTGGCATTCTCACTGTTGAGAGCAGGTGCATGTACAACTCAAAGTGGCCATTGCTGTCATCCAAAGTCAGTGCTCGAAATCTACTCCTCTTCCCCAACACCCCTACCCGGTTTGGGCCTATACCTCAGCATGTGTTAAAGTGGTGCACTTGAAATATCATTTACTTCCAAGTTTCATTTATTTCCTTTCCAAGATATTTTGTCTTCAGGATTAGAGTTACGGGCAGGTAATGTGAAACCATGATGTGGTTGCTGGCAATCAACGTGCATCCAAACATTTGTGTGTTGACATAACATGAAAAGTCATTTGTCCTGTCTCTTTATTTTACACAGGAGTGAACTTTTCCTGCTTTGCATCTACCTTTCATATTCCCAGGCTTTCCTTCTTTCTCCCATTTTCTCTCTTTCTCTGTCACTTCTATATTGTTTCTCTCTCTGTCTCTCTCTCTCTGTCTCTCTCTCTCTCTCTCTCTCCTTGTTTCCACTGTCAGCTCTTGCTCCTACTTCTGTCACTTTCTGGGCATACCTCTTTCCCCTCCCCCCCACCCACCTCCCTTTGCTCTAAGACTCCCTTGTGCTGACATTGAACTCCATCTGATAATGATGACATTCTCATGGACTTTAGTAGAATGTGCCAGCTGCATCTAAATTCTTGCTAGTTGCAGGCAAACAGGTACAAAAGAAAACATCAACCACAACAGTATACATTCAATTATCCCAGCATTGTAAAAGATTATAAATATAAAGAAGAGATAAAAATTCACAGTTTCAGAGCACAAGTGGTGTTTCAGTAGTGCAGATAGATGTTAAGGGTGAAAGGGAAAATGTTTAGAGGAAATTTCTTCACACAGAGTAGTGGGAGTGTGGAACAAACTACCAGCTAAAGTAATGAATGGGTGCAGGTCAGTGGGGACCAGGCAGAATAACAGAAGGGCCAAAAGGCTTGTTTGCTCTGCTGTAATGTTCTATTATTATTTTTGATAGTGGCGTAGGAATTTGTGGTTGTGGTAATAATGGGAAGTTCCAACTTTTGTTTCCTATTTCAGTTATCAATTTCATTTTGCCCTTGTATCTAAAATATTATTAATGCACTCAATTTTAAAACCATTCAGACTTAACACAGCTCTGTGATATGTAGATAAACTGGAAAGTCTGCAGACTGTGATTGTAGTACAATGCACAAGGGAGCTGGAGAAACTCAGCAGGTCACACAGCATCTGTTGGAAGCAAAGTGATTCCCCAGTCTCTTCTAGGTAATGTAATGGTTAGTCTGAATTCCACCAGGAAGATTGACCTTCAAAGCCTCCTTCTGAAGGTTGAGCACAAGAATCCAGGAGCACTCTGCAGAATTGCTGTACCGTTAGAAGTCTCCCAATAGACAGATCTTCTGCTCCGGTTAGATGATCCAAACGATCTCTTGAAGTGCAAAAGGGTTGCTAAAATGAAGACTGGTCCCTTGGAAAATGAGAAGGGGGGATTGATATTGGGTAATGAGGAGATGGCTGAGGCTTTGAATAATTATTTTGTGACACGTCGAGCATGCCAAAGACAGATGTTATGGATGTGATGGGAGGTGAGAACCTGGATATAATAGCTAACACTAGAGAGGTACTACTCAGAACACTTGATAATTTCCCTGGTCCCGATGGAATGCATCCTAGAATACTGAAAGAAATGACAGAAGTTGTAGCCAAGACTTTGGTGATAATTTACCAAACTTCTCTGGTCTCTGGCCAGTTCCCAGTGAATTGGAAGATGGCAAATGTCATGCCACTATTCAAAAAGAGATGTAGGCAAAAGCCAGGGAACTATAGACTAGTAAGTTAGAACCATTGAACACTACGGCACAGAAGCAGGCTCCTTCAGCCCTTCTAGTCTGTGCTGAACCAGTTTTTTTTTGCCTAGTCCCACAGACCTGCAACTTAGTCCATAGCCCTCCATACCATCCATGTACCTGTCCAAATCCCTCAAATATTAAAATTGCCTGCATTCACCACCTCAGCTGGCAGCTAATTCCACACCACGCTCTGTGAGAAGAAGTTGCCCTCATGTTCCCCCTAAACTTTTCCCCTCTCACTCTTAACCCATATTCTCTGATTTGTATCTCATCTTCCCTCAGTGGAAAAAGCCTATCTACATTTACTCTGTCTATCCCCTACACATCTGTAGTTAGGAAAATGCTTAAAGTTCTCATTAAAGAAGAAGTAGCGAGGAATCGACAGCAAAATAAATGCATCAGGGCAGACGCAGCGAGAGTTCAACAAAGGCAGATCCTGTTTGAAAAATTTACTGGAGTTCTTTGTGGATGTAACAAGCGTGGTAGATAGAGGGGAGCGGAGGGACATCATTTACTTGAATTTCCAGAAAGCACTGATAAGAACCCACATAAAGGACTTGTATAGAAAATAAGGATGCATAGAGTTGGGGGTGTAGCATGGATAAAAGCTCCCACAACTGGAGGGAGAACAAATGCTTTTATTAGCTTATAACTATGGGTAGGGTTTCACAGTGGTCTTCGAAAGGGTTCTGGGTTTAGGCGGGAAATCAGGGTTATACGTAAGCAGATGGGAGCAGAGCTGGGAGACAGAGCCAGCCATCAGCGCAACACCCTACCAGTGAATCCCAGTTCACTGCATTCACCCCTTCCTGTAGAATTTAGGGTCTGTGAATGAGGACAGGGAACATGCGTTCAGAATTTTTTTTTTACAGATTTAACCGGTCCGGAGATCTGGAGATCCTGGTGGAGCACCTTAGCACCAGGGGGCCTTGGACTCCTTGGGTCTCCTGATCCCCTTGTGAGGGAGGAGAGGTGGTCTGGGTCTCTGGCTCAATGGTAGAGGAGGATGCACTTTCCTCCTGAACCAGATCCCCTGAGGCCCCGATTCGGGGTGAAGAGAATGAGCTCCATGGCTCGCAGGGCACTTGAGGCAACAAACCTTCTGTTCCGGGTGGGTGCCAGGTCCCTGATGGAGACGATGTCCTCTCTGCCATCCAGGTACTCCACTTAGGCATTCATGGGATTGGCGTGGAGCAGTTTCATCCTTTCCATCAGGGGGTCGGTCTTGCTTCTCGCATACTTCCTGAGAAGGACTGGACCAGGGGTGGTGAGCCAATTTGTAAATGTGGTTCCCGATGCGACCTTCCTTCAAAATTGAATAGGAACTCGTGAAGGGGTAGCATTGGTCATGGTACATAACGACCAGATGGAATAGAGCACCATAGGGAGGACTTCCTGCCAGTGTAAGTCTGGAAGGTCTTTGACTTCAGGCTCATTTTGACAGCCTTCCAGACCTTGGCATTCTCCTTTTCAACCTGCCCATTCCCGCAGGTGATTGTAGCTAGTAGTCCTGCTGGATGCGATGCCCCTCATCAGCAGATATTGACATAGTTCATCACTAATAAAGGATGAGCCCCGGTCGCTATGAATATAGCTGAGATTCCCGAACAGGGCGAAAATGGAACCTAGGGCCTTTATAACTGACGAACTGGACGTGTCTGGGTGTGGACTGGTGAACGGGAAGTGGGAGTACTCATCAATAATGGGAAGAAAGTGTTTCCATTCATGGAGGTCAACACTGAGCCATTCGTAGGGCCTGGATGACTTGATCAGGGCGCCTTTGTGGAGCGGTAGAAGTGCTGCTTGTACTCCACGCAGAGCTGGCAAGACCTGGTCATTTCCCTGACATCTTCAATGGAGTAGGGCAGATTGCGCGCCTTGACAAAATGAGCCATGCGGGTAACCCCTGGATGGCAGAGACCACAGTTGGCCGGTGTGTGCAGAGGCACAGCTTCCTCTGGATAAGGCATCTAGAGGGTCGTTAAAGAGTCCTGGCCGAAAGGCAATGTCATAATTGTAGGTGGAGAGCTCGATCCTCCACCGAGCAATCTTGTCATTTTTGATTTTGCCCCTCTTGACATTATTAAACATGAATGTGACCGAGCGCTGGTCAGTGAGGAGCATTACATTTCCAACCAGCCAGGTAGTGTCTCCATTGCCTCATGGCTTCTACAATGGCTGGAGCCTCCTTTTCCACAGATGGGTTCTTGAGCTCGTGACCTTGTAATGTCTGAGAAAAAATTGCAACCGGCCTGCCCACCTGGTTGAGGGTAGCAGGCATGACTACGTCCGAAGCGTCGCTTTTCACCTGGAAAGGTACATTCTCGTCCACTGCGTGCATGCCGGCTTTCGCAATGTGATTCCAGAGGTAGTTAAAAGCTGTTGGACTTCAACCAAGAGGGGAAAATTAGTGGCTTTTAAGAGAGGGTGAACCTTATCAGCGTATTGAGGGATCCACTGGGCGTAATATGAGGAAAACCCCAGGCATCTCCTCAAAGCCTTTGTGATTTTGGGAATGGGGAGCAATAACAGGGGGCGCATCGTATCAGGATCAAGGCCAATGATGTCATTCTCCACCACGTAGCCAAGGATATCCAGACGTTTAGTCCTGAACATGCATTTGTCAGAGTTATAAGTGAGGTTCAGGGCTTTCGCCGTGTGGAGAAAACTCTGGAGGTTGGTGTCATGGTCTTCCATAGATAGTAACATTATCGAGGTAGGGGAAGGTAGCCTTCAACCCATACTCACCCACCATTCTGTCTATCTGCCTCCAGAAGATAGAAATCCCATTAGTGAATCCGAAAGGGACCATCCGGAATTGATACAGATGACCATTAGCCTCAAGTGCCATATATGGTCAGTCTTCAGAGTGGAATAGCAGCTAGTGGTAAGCAGCTTTCAGGTGGATGGTCGAAAAGATCCATATCCAAAATTTGAGGGAGGTGGTATGTGTCCAGGAGTGTGTAAAGTCAATTGCTAGCCTAGACTTGTTTTCCCCTTTTACCTCTACAACTTTCATTCTCCTCTGGCTGGTGCTAGGTTCGATGATACCTTTGTCTCAGACTTTATAAAATCTCAGTTTGCTGTACTGTACCTCCTGCTCTTGGTAGCATTAGGTTTGCAGTCCAAGGACAGATTTGGGAAGAGAGGTGGGGAGGGGGTCGATAGTCAGTATAGAGAGGCTGCATGTGGGTTCTGATTTTAGGGGCCCTCCGTTCTGAATTGTTACAGGGGGAGGGGACCAGAATACTCCAAGGTCACGCTTTTAAGGTGACACAGTAAGTCCAGACCCAACAACACTGGAGCACACAATTCATCAAGTATATGCAGGCGAAATTTACAGATTTCCCCCTCCCCCTCTTCAAACGACAGATGTTGTTGAACATGCATAGAATGCAAATGGGATTCAAGGAATATGCGGTAATTGAAGGATATATCTTTAGGTTGTATTTTTGAACAGTCCATGAGTCTTTGAACCTTTCAGTAGAGCCCATGTCAATTAGGTATTTAGTGGAATGTCTGTTTACCTTCACAGTCACTATGTTGAGCTGGTGAGATCTGTCCTGATCTGGGACCATCGAGGCTAGGTCCCCGGAGACTCCATACTCCTCACTCGAGTGGCCCCCACCATCCTGGGTTGCCCTGCGTGGGTAAGATGGCGTCGACCTTGTGGCGTGGCAATATGGCTGCCCTCCTTTCTCTTCCAACAATGATGGCGCCGAGTTTGAATTTATGTCACGACAAGATGGCCGCCAAGCCTCTTTGCACTGTTTCCTCACGGCCACCCTCCGTCGGTGTGTAGCGCTGCAAGTGGGCTCGGGTGAATTCGGGGCAGACGCCTTTGGGCTGGAATCTGATCCGGAATGACGCAGGCCGTGGATTTCCCCGGACTTCCCCTCGCGCGGCAAACCCTCGCCCATTGCCCTTTCTTGCCACAGCTGGAACACAGAGTCTTCAGCCGGGCAGCGCGATCGGGGATGCTGGCTCTTGCCGCAGAAACAATACTCACTAGCACAGGAAGCGGCAGCTGTTAGGGCTGGGGTAGTGGGAGCAGCCAACCCTTGGAAGGGGTCGCCTGGGTGACCGAGCTTGCTGGCTTTGAGGTCGTTGTCCTCGAGCTTGGCCTGTTCCAATGACTTGGCCAGGTTGAGTCATCTGAGGCTGTACTCACTGGAATTTAGAAGAATGAGAGGGGATCTTACAGAAACATACGCAACTATGAAAGCCAAAGGTAAGACAGAGATAGGTAAAACGTTTTCATTAATAGGAGAGACCCAAACTAAGGGGCATCGCCTCACAATTCTGGATAGTAGATTTAAAATGGAGATGAGGAGGAACTGCTTTTCCCAGACGGAGATGAATCACTGCCAATTGAAGCAGTGGAGGCGACCTTAGTAAATATAATATCCCTTAATGGGGAAAAGGCAGGAAAGTGGAGATGAGCCTATCATCAGATCAGCCATTGAATGGCAGAGCAGACTCGATGGGCCAGATGGCCTACTCCTGCTCTGATTTCTCGAGTTCCAGTTTTCCTGGCCAATATTTACCCCTTGATCAGCATTTTAAGTTACTGAAATATCTCGTCACTATCCTATAGCTGGAAATGACAGTTTTACCTGCATTGTAACTGTGAGCACACTTTAGGAAGTAGTTCATTCAAATGCCTTGGAGCATTTTGAAAGGAGCTAAGAACAGTGCCAACCGTGCATCTTGGCGCCTCACAGTTCGGCGGGCAGCAACCTCCTTTGAAGAAGACCGCAGAGCCCACCTCACTGACAAAGGAGGAAAAACCCAACACCCACCAATTTTCCCTTGCAACCGCTGCAACCGTGCCTGCCTGTCCCGCATCGGACTTGTCAGTCACCAACGAACCTGCAGCAGACGTGGACATAGCCCTCCGTAAATCTTCGTCCGCGAAGCCAAGCCAAAGAAGATGAAAAGTAAATATACAATTTTTATATGGGACAACAATGGTCCAAAAACTTTATCCCAACTCACTTCCAACCAATGAAAACAAAATGCTCTCAAATTTTGCTTTGTTTTTACTTTTTACAACCAAATTTAATCCAATTTGTTGTCTTTGCGGCTTGTGGGACTTTGCTAGAGAACTTTCTTCTTGAATGAACTTCCTGTGGTACCAGCTCCTTTCTTCTGTGCACATCAAACATTATAACACATTAAAGGGCCTACAGCCCATTATGTTGTGCTGACCTCTGTAAAATAAGCTGATCTTTGTTCATCTTGCACATTTTTAAAACGTAAGGCCAAATCGTTTCAGTGAAACATAATAAAAAAATTGGAAACTGGGAAATGGGGAAGAGAGCATTACGGTCTTTGGCAATATTTATTTTTGCCTGCTTTTCATTTCGACGGCTCAAATGCTGCCTGGAGCCTTTGTTAAAAGTCTAAAACCCATTCATTTACTTGTACTTTCAGAAACATTGCGAGCGGCAGAAGTCTAACATCAGGATTCGCTTCAGACCATCCCTTTTCCAGCACGTTGGATTGCATTCATCACTGGCGGGCAAAATTCAGAAGTTAACTGTGAGCACTATTTTTGACTGCTGCCGCATTGTGATATCGTACTTAAGTGCGTTTTGTGATGTAGCGGTTGATTGCGATTTTAACTGCATTTTTTCTCAATGGTTCAAAAGTTATTTCTTCTTACTATATGTGCTCTGGTACCAGTTCTTTTTTCTTCTTTCCTCTCTCTCTCTCTCTCTCTCGCCCCCTCCCCTTTTCTCTCTGTCTCCTTTCGCAGAACTAAATTCTCACTTTTCCTTTTATCATTTCCTTTTATCATCTTTTATCTGTTGGTCTGGACTCCTCCCCCTCCCATTCCTTCCCCAGCCTTTAATTCAGACACCTGTCTTTTTTTTAAAACTCTTACCTTGAGGAAGAGTTCAGGCCTGAAGTGTTGGTAATATATTTTTACCTCCTATGGATGCTTCAAGTCCAAATGAGTTTATCCAGCCTGTCTGCGTTTTGACAAAATCAAGCTACACAGCTCTTCTGTCTTAATCCACTCTACTTGAACTGTACTACCTCGATAGGAATTTCTTAACAGTGCTCAAAACATGGATGCCTGCCCATCAAGTGGATGCCGGTTCGTGGAGCAATCCTATTCCCCACTAGTTTTCTTTAGTAGCCTTCTCTTTCCACATGCCCAACAATTTCCCCACCCACCTCCCCAATCCCAACCCAAATGCATCGCTCACCTGCACATGAGCAACAAACACAGTGACAAATTAACCTGCCAACCGTCGTGTGGTTGGTATTTCTGAGGAAACCGGATCACCTGGGTCCAAGGGAGAACACATAAATACTGTCCACAGCTCTGCTGGTCAGCTGGAGTCTGGATATCTGGAGCCCTGTGTACAAAGTGTCCAAATGCTTCACCCTTTTGATTTACAATGGCTGTAAATAAAGCAAAGCTGCATTGATCCTGGGGGGAAAAAACCTGACGTGTAAAGAACAACTCTCTTAATTCACCTTTCATAATATATTTCAAAGCCTTAATTGCATCTCTGAGGAATCTGTCTAGTCACAAAGTGCTGATTATTGAAAGGGTTCCCAAGTACTTTTCAGCAGAAAGCTGTTTGAAAATTCAACAGGAGTTGGGTATTAAAAACACATAACTAGGGAGCAGAAGATCAATGAATTATAGCAAGGTTACAGGCCCTTTTGGCCCACGAACCCGTGCCGCCCAATTAACTGCAACCCCGGTTCCAGTTACCTGGTTTCACACACACCGCAAAATTAGTGTAACATAAATAAAACATTTAGTCAAAAAAAACTGATCTTGATTGAGAGTCATTTTTAAATGAGCTGAGATTTCAAGAATGCTAATTGAGTTTAAATCTAATTAAGTCACGAGCAGAACTCAGTGTAAAAGGAGAAAAACAATTCTGCATTGCTGCACCAATTCTCCATGTCTATTTCCCTTTGTTCAAAATATTTTGTCAATTTCACCTTTACTCTTGGCCTTTTTTTTCCTCATAATGAAGTCGCGTTCCAGGTAGTGTCATCACCTCCACTCTTTGTAGCCTCAAAGAAACCTGTTGAAAGGCCTTCTTTTGAAGTTACCACTTTTCCAGCCAATTCTAGGTTCCTCATCCTATAACACCTCTGGAATCTGAATTATCTGGTTGGGGTCAGCTTCTACCCATGGCTGGAGATTTTTGAGTTTGGTATTTTTAGCTATCTCTTTTGTGAGAGCACATGATTCAAGTTTCAGTTTTAACATAAGACTGATCAGCACCCTTTAACTGTACTATTACCCTCAAGGGGTGTGAATCAAAGTTTTTAAATATGATGCATCGGGAGGAGATTGTCCTTCATGTTGCAACCACTTTCCATTTTAATTCATTTTTGCCCGCTTCCATAGAAAGATCTTGCTTAGTATTGTTTAAATGATGAAGAGCCTCGTTGGCAATACTTGCTGTGCATGGAGGATACTTTCATCCCTGAAGCATCTTCGCAATTGCCTGCCATAAACCAGAACTTTCTAAGTCAATAGATCTCAAACTGACAACGCAGTCTTGAGTCATAATGTGCCTTTCTATAGAGTGTCATTGAGACGTCCAGTGTGGCATACAGCCCAACCTGCCCACTCTGACAAAAATATCCCACCCACACTCGTCTCTCCTGCATACATTCCAAATCCATGTATCTGTCCATTTTTTTTCTTAATTGCTACACTGCTTCCCTCAATCACCTCCTCCATACACCCACCACCCTCTGTAATAAGGTTTCCCCTCAGGTTCCTGTTAAATCTCTCTCCCCACCCCACTTTCAACACGTATCCTCTGGTTACTGATTTCCCTACTTTGGGCAAAAAAACCGTGTTCCTCCACTAAAGTAATTAAATCCAATTTTAATTTCCACATGATCTTTCTCCCATGCTTTTATCTAATAGACCATGTAGCACAGAAGCAGGCCATTAACCCACCATTAAGCCCTCATCAGTATTAATCCCATTTACCGGTATTAGGTCTATAGTTTGCTCTGTATTGTGGTGTTTTCCACAATGCTCTTCTCCTCCCTGGTCAAATATAGTGTGTGTGAATTTAAAAAGTGTAATTAGTCAGACATTTGAAGTGGAGCACAGATAGGAACAGATTAAAGGGATGTGGGCCAAATGAAGGCAAATGGGGCCAGCTCAAGTGGGCACGTTAGGACGACAGATAAATCGGACATTGAATCAGGATGAGGTTAAATATCCAGGGGAGTACTATATTAAGCAAGCTAATATAAACATAGATTATACAATGCAGATCAAGCCCTTTGGCCTAACTTGCCCATGGTATTCTGAACTAGCCACCTTTACTTGCATCTGGTCCATATCCTTCTAAACCTTCCTCTCCGCAGATCTTTTCTTTTTCAATCTTTTTATTATTATAATTTATAAACACATACAGTTCAAAGGGATATAAAAAAAATACATAGAAAGTAATGAATTAATACAGAGATATTAAACTATAATATTACAGAATAAAAATATATCATTAAAAAAAAATTTTGATCAGTTTAGGGTGTGAACTATCTCTAAAAAAAAGATATAATTAATAACAATATATGAAAAAAGAGAGAAAAAAAACCCCAAAAAAGAAGAAAAAACAAATCTGAATTAAAAGAACTTTAAAAAAAAAACTTTAAAAAAAACCTACAGATATAGCTAAACCACGCCGATCACTCCGATCTCATCTTACAGCCCAATTATCATACATAATCATAGAAAGAAAACAGAGCCAGATCAACTCACCACAAATGAAAATATTGAATAAATGGTCGCCAGGTTAACTCAAACTTAGAAGGGGATTCATAGACAGAGTTTCTAATTTTCTCTAAATTTAAACATAGTATAGTTTGAGTAAACCATTGGAAAACAGTGGGAGGATTTACCTCTTTCCAATTTAATAGTATAGATCTTCTAGCCATTAGTGTAAGAAAAGCAATCATACGATCCGCAGGAAGAGATAAATAAGTCAAATCTATCATAGGTAATCCAAAAATTGCAGTAATGGGATGTGGTTGTAAATCAATATTCAAAACAGTAGATATAATGGAAAAAATTTCCTTCCAATAATTCTGTAAAGAGGGACAGGACCAAAACATATGTGTAAGGGAAGCTATTTCCAATTGACATTTATCACATATAGGATCGATATGAGAATAAAAGCGATGGAGTTTATCTTTAGACATATGAGCTCTATGAACAACTTTAAACTGTATCAGTGAATGTTTTGCACATAGAGAAGAAGAGTTTACCAGTCGCAGAATTTTATTCCAATTTTCATTAGAAATATGAAGGTTGAGTTCTCTTTCCCAATCATTTTTAAACTTTTCAAAAGTCCCAGAATTTATTTTTGTAATTATATTATATAATTTAGATATCACACCTTTTGGAGGGAATTTTGAATATAGTATATCCTCTAAAACAGTCATAGTCTCCCGATTGGGAAAAGAGGGTAAAGTCGAAATTAAGAAACTCCTAATCTGCAAATATCGAAAGAAATGAGATCGAGGTAAATCATATTTCATGGATAATTGTTCAAATGACATGAAAGAGTTAAACAAGAATAAATCCGAAAAGCATGTTATACCTTTAACTTTCCAGAGTAAATAAGCTTGATCAATTAGAGAGGGATGAAAAAGGAAATTTAGTACAATAGGAGTTTCCAAGATAAAATGACTTAGGCTAAAAAATCTCCGGAATTGAAACCATATACGTAGTGTATGTTTAACCATTGGATTATCAATTTGTTTATATGATTTAGTAAGAGTAAAAGGGAGAGCAGCTCCCAAAATAGAGCTAATTGAAAAATTTTGTATCGGTTTAATTTCTAAATTTACCCAATGGGGATTTAGAGATAATTCTGAATAATTCAACCAATACCTTAAGTAACTAATATTAATTGCCCAGTAATAAATTCTAAAGTTGGGTAATGCCAACCCTCCCTCTAGTTTAGATTTCTGTAAATATTTTTTCCCCAATCTAGGATTCTTGTTTTGCCAGATATATGAGGACAATTTAGAATCGACCTTAACAAAAAAAGATTTAGGAACAAAAATAGGTATAGCTTGGAATATATATAAAAATTTAGGTAAGATCATCATCTTAATAGCATTAATTCGGCCTATCATGGATAGGGATAATGGTGACCAATTGGTAAGTAAACTGCCGATCAGGTCCAATAGAGGGAAAAAATTAGTCCTAAACAAATCTTTATGTTTTTTAATAATCTTAATCCCTAAATATATAAAATGGTCTCTAGCTATTTTAAAAGGTAAACTATCATAAATAGGGACCCATCCATTAAAAGGGAATAATTCACTTTTATTTAAATTCAGTTTATATCCCAAAAAATTACTAAATTGGGCTAATAAAGATAAAACGGCAGGAATAGAATTTTCAGGATTGGAAATATATAACAATAAATCATCTGCATATAGTGATACTTTATGAATATCCCTGCAACGAATAATACCAGTAATAGTGGGTGCTTCTCTGATAGCAATTGCCAAAGGTTCTAAAGCTAAGTTAAATTCTTTCTTCTTTGGCTTGGCTTCGCGGACGAAGATTTATGGAGGGGGTAAAAAGTCCACGTCAGCTGCAGGCTCGTTTGTGGCTGACAAGTCCGATGCGGGACAGGCAGACACGATTGCAGCGGTTGCAAGGGAAAATTGGTTGGTTGGGGTTGGGTGTTGGGTTTTTCCTCCTTTGCCTTTTGTTCGTGAGGTGGGCTCTGCGGTCTTCTTCAAAGGAGGATGCTGCCCGCCAAACTGTGAGGCGCCAAGATGCACGGTTTGAGGCGTTATCAGCCCACTGGCGGTGGTCAATGTGGCAGGCACCAAGAGATTTCTTTAGGCAGTCCTTGTACCTTTTCTTTGGTGCACCTCTGTCTCGGTGGCCAGTGGAGAGCTCGCCATATAACAGGATCTTGGGAAGGCGATGGTCCTCCATTCTGGAGACGTGACCCATCCAGCGCAGCTGGATCTTCAGCAGCGTGGACTCGATGCTGTCGACCTCTGCCATCTCGAGTACTTCGACGTTAGGGGTGTAAGCGCTCCAATGGATGTTGAGGATGGAGCGGAGACAACGCTGGTGGAAGCGTTCTAGGAGCCGTAGGTGGTGCCGGTAGATGACCCATGATTCGGAGCCGAACAGGAGTGTGGGTATGACAACGGCTCTGTATACGCTTATCTTTGTGAGGTTTTTCAGTTGGTTGTTTTTCCAGACTCTTTTGTGTAGTCTTCCAAAGGCGCTATTTGCCTTGGCGAGTCTGTTGTCTATCTCATTGTCGATCCTTGCATCTGATGAAATGGTGCAGCCGAGATAGGTAAACTGGTTGACCGTTTTGAGTTTTGTGTGCCCGATGGAGATGTGGGGGGGCTGGTAGTCATGGTGGGGAGCTGGCTGATGGAGGACCTCAGTTTTCTTCAGGCTGACTTCCAGGCCAAACATTTTGGCAGTTTCCGCAAAGCAGGACGTCAAGCGCTGAAGAGCTGGCTCTGAATGGGCAACTAAAGCGGCATCATCTGCAAAGAGTAGTTCACGGACAAGTTTCTCTTGTGTCTTGGTGTGAGCTTGCAGGCGCCTCAGATTGAAGAGACTGCCATCCGTGCGGTACCGGATGTAAACAGCGTCTTCATTGTTGGACCGCTCAGTCCAAGATTCCGCCCTGCTCCAGCTCTCTCAACAGCCCCTAAGGCTAGAGCTGGATGAGGTTCCCACCCTGGATGAGACATATAAGGCAATCGAACAACTGAAAAGTGGCAAAGCAGCAGGTATGGATGGAATCCCCCCAGAAGTCTGGAAGGCTGGCGGCAAAACTCTGCATGCCAAACTGCATGAGTTTTTCAAGCTTTGTTGGGACCAAGGTAAACTGCCTCAGGATCTTCGTGATGCCACCATCATCACCCTGTACAAAAACAAAGGCGAGAAATCAGACTGCTCAAACTACAGGGGAATCACGTTGCTCTCCATTGCAGGCAAAATCTTCGCTAGGATTCTACTAAATAGAATAATACCTAGTGTCGCCGAGAATATTCTCCCAGAATCACAGTGCGGCTTTCGCGCAAACAGAGGAACCACTGACATGGTCTTTGCCCTCAGACAGCTCCAAGAAAAGTGCAGAGAACAAAACAAAGGACTCTACATCACCTTTGTTGACCTCACCAAAGCCTTCGACTCCGTGAGCAGGAAAGGGCTTTGGCAAATACTAGAGCGCATCGGATGTCCCCCAAAGTTCCTCAACATGATTATCCAACTGCACGAAAACCAACAAGGTCGGGTCAGATACAGCAATGAGCTCTCTGAACCCTTCTCCATTAACAATGGCGTGAAGCAAGGCTGTGTTCTCGCACCAACCCTCTTTTCAATCTTCTTCAGCATGATGCTGAACCAAGCCATAAGTTAAATAATAAAGGGCTAAGGGGGCACCCTTGCCTGGTGCCCCGAAATAATCGAAAATATGGCGATCTTTAGGTATTAGTAAAAACCGAGGCAACTGGGGAATTATAAAGAAGTTTAATCCAAGATATAAATATCGGACTAAAATTAAATTTTTCAAGAACTGTAAATAAATAAGGCCATTCAACTCTATCGAAGGCCTTCTCAGCATCTAGTGAAATAACACATTCTGAAGACTTATGTGAAGGAGTGTAAATAATATTCATCAATCTTCTAATATTAAAGGAGGAATAACGATTTTTAATGAATCCAGTCTGGTCTTCAGAGATAATATATGGTAATATCTTCTCTAGCCTTGTCGCTAGAATTTTGAATGTCAACATTCAACAAAGAAATAGGTCTATAAGAAGAACATTCGGTCGGGTCTTTATTTTTTTTCAAAATTAGAGAAATCGTAGCTCTGTAAAATGATTGTGGTAGTTTACCCAATGTGATAGATTCATCAAACATCTTAATCAGCCAGGGAGAGAGAGTAGAAGAAAAAGCTTTATAAAATTCCACAGAGTATCCATCGGGACCTGGTGCTTTCCCCGAGTTCAGTGAGAAAATAGTATTATTGATCTCCGAATCTGTAATGGATTTACTTAATTCTAAGTTATCTTGAGGTAATACTTTTGGGAATTTCAAATGTTCTAAAAAATTAAACATATTACTAAGGTCTCGAGGGTATTCTGTACTATATAAGGATGTATAAAAATTTTGGTAAGATTGATTTATCTCTTCCTGGTTAACAGTCAGTTCTCCATTCTGTTTGCGAATCTCCACAATTTGGCGTCTAGCTGAAATATTCTTCAGATGATTAGCCAACAGTTTACCCGATTTCTCACTATGCACATAAAAATCAGATTTAGATCTAATTAGCTGGTTTTCAATCGAAGATGTAAGTAACAAATTATATTCCATCTGCAGTTCAATTCTTTGTTTGTAAAGTTCTTCAGTAGGATCAGTCACATATTTCTTATCAATGTCTTTAATCTTCTCAACCAATAGATGAATCTTGTTTTTGATGCATTTCTTCAAAGCTACTGAGTAAGAAATAATTTGACCACGAATATAAGCCTTGAATGTATCCCACAATATTCCATAAGAAATTTTCGTAGTGTAATTTGTTGAAAAGAAAAAGTTAATTTGTTCTTTCATAAATTTAACAAAGTCTAAATCTTGCAATAATGTAACATCAAAACGCCAGTGCTTAACAGTAGAAACAGAGTCTTTGAATTTAAGAGAGAGTTGTAAAGGAGAGTGATCCGAAATGGCTATAATGTCATACTTACAAGCAGTTACAAGTGGAATAAAACGTGAATCAATAAAAAAGTGATCAATTCTCGAGTATGAATGGTATACATGAGAAAAAAAGGAAAACTCTTTATCTGTCGGGTGAAGAAATCTCCAAATATCAACAGCTCCAGAGTTAGTAAGGAAAGAGTTAATATATGTAGCCGATTTATTCGGTAGGAGCTGTGAAGGTTTTGACCTATCTAGCAGGGGATTCAGACAACAGTTAGAATCCCCACCCATTATTAAATGATATTCATTTAGATTGGGTAAAATAGTAAACAAAGATCTAAAAAACTCAGGGTGATCTACATTCGGGGCATAAACATTAACCATGACAACCTTAATATTGAATAATAACCCAGTAACCAATAAAAATCTGCCGTTAGGGTCTACAGTGATGTCATGTTGAACAAATGTAATAGAGGGATCAATAAAAATAGATACACCTCGAGTCTTAGAGCATGAGTTGGCATGAAATTGTGGGCCTTTCCAAGATTTAAAAAAACGCAGATTATCCTCCTTCCTCACATGAGTCTCCTGTAAAAAAATAATCTGTGCTTTCAGTCTCTGGAATACTTTAAAGACCTTCCTCCTTTTAAACATGTTGTTTAGACCATTAGCATTCCAAGAGACAAAATTAATGTTTTGATCCTCCAGTATATAAAGGGTTAACCAAAGCAGGGACCCATGCGCCCGGAAGAAGAATTAAGATATAAGGAAGGACCGGAAATGACGACGTGTCAGCCATATCTGTAGTTCTAAAAGAAAAATCAAGAAAAAACAAAAGAAAATGAAACATAAAAACCCCTGAAGGAAAAACAAAACCCACCCCCCACCCACAAAGCCCCCCATCTGACCAGAGAGTGATCAGAGAAGAAAGAGATAATACTAAACCTACCCCCATGTCTTCAGACGGCAGCTCCAAAATATTAAGATAAGATCCACCACCTAAACTTATAAAAAGGATAACTCAAGCTAAAATCAAATACTAAATATTGAAAGAAAAATATTTAAAAAGAAATAAAAGAAAAATCGTAATTTTGTAGTACCTACTGATAAAACAAAGTCATAAAGAGTTAAATCATTTTAAAATTAGTTTATGAAGAAAGACAAAGAGAAAATGGCGAATGTAAAAAAAAACATGAAAAGTTTTAATAAACAAAAAATAAAAAATCGCCATTTTCAGTAATTCAGAAATAAAATAGTAAAGAATATAATCATATTATTAGTATAGATTAATATAAAATTAAACATACACTTATATTTTTAAAAAAATTTCTCACAGAGGAGAAAGAAAATATATAAAAATGTGTTAAAGATGAACAGGATAATTAGAGCTATAATGATCTATTACTTTTCGAATGGTTAGAAATCAGAATCTGACTATTAACCTGAAAAAGACCGATATCTACCGCATTTTTTATCGGTCACTCGGGCTGAGAGGTCGCGCTAGACGGGAAATTAGCCGACAGGTAGTTCCGTGCTGCAGACACGGAGTCGAATATTTGACGAGCTTGGTTCTCCGGAGAAATCCTGAGCCTCGCAGGATACAGGAGCGCAGGTTTCAGTTTCTTCTCAAAACATTCGGACATCAGATCTTTAAACAGTCTTCGAGCGCGTACTACCTCCGGACTAAAATCTTCATAGGCTCTTAGACTAAAGCCACGAACAGTCACATTTCCAAGTCTTCTGGCTGTACGAATCAATCTATCCTTTGTACTCACGTAATGCATACGGACCATCACCACTCTGGGTTTGGAAGCTTCAGCATTTCGGTTCCAGATACGATGTACTCTATCAAGTAGCGGTGGATCAGCAGGGAATTCGGATGGGTATGCTTCTTTTAAAAGCTCGGCAAAAAACGTCAGGAGATCTCCTTTCTCAATGCCTTCAGGAATTCCAACCAAACGAATATTTTGTCTTCTGGAACGGTTCTCTGAATCAATGCTTTTCAGCTGGAGTGCTTCTAGTTGTTTAATTGCTTTGGAAAGTTTCTGTTCGACCTCAGTCAGTCTAATCTCTTTTTGTGGAACTTCAGTTTGAAGAGCTGCAATTAAGGTATGTTGTTTTTTGGCTTCAGCTTCTGAGGCAATTAAAGCTGTACGAAGTTCAGCTAGGTCTTTTTTGCGACAAACATCTTTGAATTCATCACGAAAGAATTTTAAAAAGTCAGTGAAGGTCATCTCACTTAGTTTAATGTCTGGTTGTTTCTTCTCTCGGCCGTTACTTCTTCTGCCCGGGTTTTAGCTCGTGTAGCTTTTCCTTCAGTCATTTCTTCAAAATTTTCAGACTCAAGTATAATTAGAGAAATAATAAAGATCTTTCTGACTTCTGTGAAGTTAGTTCAAAGGTGGATACAGGTTAAAAATAGTATATTTTTGGAGCAAAAACCAAAACGTGTTCACTCCATGAGCGCCACCTGGAGACTCCCCTCTCCGCAGATCTGTCCAAATATCTTTTGAACGTTGAAATTGTGCCCACCTACAGTTTCCTCTTGCAGCTTGTTCCAGACACAGACTACCCTCTGAGTGGAAAAGTTGCCCCTCAGGTTCCTCTTGAATCTCTCCCGTCTCACCTTAATCCTACACCTTCAGGTTCTGGTAGCGCCTACGCCCAGACAATGACCATGATGACTTTACAAGACCACCTCCCAGCCTCCTGTACTCTAGGGAATAAAGACCCAGCATATCCAATCTTTCCCTATAACTCAAGCCCTCCAGTCCCACAACAACCTCCTGGTGAACCTCCTCTGCACTCCTTCCAATTTATTGCTATCCTTCATTTAGCTGGGCAATTAGAACTCCATACTGTACTCCATGCATCTCTCGTAGTAAAACATGAGAGTTTGCAGACACTGTGGTTTAAGTGAAAACGCAATGCTGGAGAAACTCAGCAGGTCAAACAGTATACTTTATGTAGCAAAGATAAAGATACTGTACACAACCAACGTTTTGGGCTTGACCCCTAACCCTAATGTGAGGGAGTGGGAGGAGCATGGTCCAACAGGCATGAAGTAATAGGTGGATAAGGGAGAGAGGGTTAATATTACCTCCTGCCTGTGGGACTGTGCTTCTCCCCTGATCCTTCCCCCTTTACCATTTTGTTCAGGTGCCTGCTGATATTTTTACATAGCGGGATGAAGGGCTCAAGCCTGAAAAGCTGAACCTTGAGATCCCAGCTTTTGTCCACGATGCTCAATTAAAGCAAGCACGCCAAACACCTTATTCGCCACTTTCGTGAAAGTATATATGGTGATAGAGTGCTGGTGATACTCCTGACCACTACAGGGAGTCAGGGATGAATGCTGCACCTTGGGTTAGATTCAAAAAGTGGCTGCACCACGAGGTTGTGAGTTATTAATAAAAGATTGTTAATATAAAAGAATGCAAGTTTCTTCATTGCTTAAAAGAAACATCACATGGTACCAGGAGTGGGGTATCAGTCGATATCAGCAGGAAACATGGAGAATGTGAAGGCTCCTGACACTGTGAATTGGGCTGGGAATGTTGACCACGAATGGCAGTTATTCAAACAATGATTCACGCTGTATCTTCAAGTCATTGGGCTCGATACCAAACCGGATGCACAGAGATTGGTCTGATACTTACCGTGGCAGGGCCTCCTACACTAGAGGTTTTCAACACATTTGTTTATGCTGAGGCAGATGACCAGGGCAAGTTCAACAGGGTTATCAAGATGTTTGATGAAAACTGCTCACCAAAGAAAAATGAAATGTTTGAGAGGTACATGTTTCACGCACGCAGACTTGAAACTAAAACCAAGAATACACAATTTTGATTTGCTGCAAGATACCACGATCTGTCATCAGATTGTGTTCGGAATTATTGACAAGGAAGTGAGAGAGATGCTGCTACGGGAGACAGAGCTTACCTGAGCTGGAGCTGTGAAGATATGCCACGCCAGTGAATTAACTCTGCAGCACATGATGAAGTTCAGTGAGAGGGCAGAATCCAGTGAAAATGAGGACATAGCCACAGTGTCTGGACACACACATAAACAGAGAACGGGACATAGGAAGCAACAAAAAGGAGAGACATTCAGTTGTAAATGATGCAACCCTCAACATGCACCAAAACAAAGCCCGACCTTTGAAAAAGCCTCTGATAAGTGCAAAGGGCAAAATCACTATGGAAAGCATTGTTTTTCCAAAGGAAAAGAAGAGAGAGGTGAAAGTGTGCACACTGGAGAAGAAACTGACCACAGTGGATGCATTCTTCGTGGGAATGGTGATGCAGGAAGGTTTCAAACCAACGGGCACCGAACAGCTAGAGTTGAACAGGACGTAGACTATGTCATTGCATGCAAATACAGCAGATATTCCTTTCAAGCAAGACACGAGCAAAGGCCAATTTGATCTGTGAGCACGACATCAGGACAATGGAGATAAATTCTGCTCAGCTCAAGGCCTGCAATGGACAATGTAGTGACTCGAAAGGTACATAATCACTAAATGGTGAAATTTAAAGGTAAAGAGCATCACCTCATGTTTGCAGTAGTCTCAGATGGGACATGAATCAGTTCTTGGCGCCAAAGCATGTGAAAACTTAAGCCTAATCAAGCCAAATCACATTAACAGAGATGATTATGGACTTAAGGAGAAAGTCAGAGAACCACGACTCAGTCCTCATTGAGGGCTCAGTAGTGGAGATGGTCAAGAACTTCAAATTCCTGGGTGTCAACATCTCCGAGGATCTGTCCTGGAGCCTCCATGTTGATGCAATCACAAAGAAGGCTCGCCAACGGCGCTACTCTCAAAAACTTCCTCAGGTGTACTGTGGAGAGTATTCTGACCGCTTGCGTCACTGTCTGGTATGGAGGCACCAACTCTTAGGATAAGAATAAAGTCCAGAGGGTTGTTAATTCGGCCTGCGACATCACAAGCACCAGGCGTCACTCCTTCGAGGAAATCTACATGAGGGTGTGTCTTTAAAAAAAAAAGCAACCTCTATCCTCAAAAACCCCTGCCTTACTTTTCATCCACTATTTTATTTCTTTTATAGTGATGTTGTAAGAGGTTATAATATGAACATTTCACTATGATGGTGTAGCAAAACTCTGAATTTCTTGACTTGCTCATGACAATAAATTTTGATTCAGCTTCAATCCATGGAACACCGTAGAGGAAACACTGGATCAATTTCCTGACATCTTCAAGGGGTTTGGAATTCATCTATAAGATACAGTTGAAGGGGGATGTACATACAGCAGTGGATGCCCTGAGGCAGGTTCCAGCACCACTAAAAGACAAGCTCAAGTAGGAACTCAACCAAATGATGTCACTAAGGGTCATAAAGAAAGTGGAAGAGTCCATGATCAAACGGTAAAGCAGAGAAAGGAGTTCACAAAGTTAAATATCTACTCAAGAAAGCATAGCACAATGGGTCAGATCCTTATTTTGCTCTGTTGAATTACCAAGCTTCACCAGTTGAACATGGCATGTCATCTGCTGAGCTCCTAATGAGACATAGTCGATGCACCACACTTCCCTACTCTGCAGACCCAAACAAGAGCAGAGATGTCAAACAGAAACAAAAGCACCTGCAAAGGAGACAAAAAGCAAACTATGACAAGTCAGCAAAAAGCTTAGGGGCCACTGGCACAACATGACACAGTGAAACTCCGAGATGACAGCTCCTAGAACAAGAAGGCCACTGTTCTGGAGGAAGTAAATCCAGGATCCTACACTATCAGAACAGAATAGGGTCAAATACTGAGGAGGAATCGAAAGAACCTGCTGACAATGCAAGTGACACTGCAAGAACAGACAAATGCAGAAGATCCAGCCTGCACAGCAACAGAGGAAATACCACTAGTGCTAGACAGTAGTGAAGCAGCAGAGCCGAAACAAGCACCTGTGTTGAGAAAATCCACAGACGTTATCAAAGACCTGACAGTCTGAATCTCTAAAAGAAAAAGAACTGCACACTGAAAAAAGTTTGTGCTGCCGGTATTTGTGTTTATGTTGGTGTTTAACTTTAAATTGAAATGAATACTGTATTAGTGTGTAATGATGCTAGATTGAACATCGTAAGGAAAGGGGATGTGGTGATAGAGTGCTAGTGATACTTCTGACCACTCAAGGGAGTCAGAGATGAATGCTGCACCTCGGGTAAGATACAAAAAATGGCTGCACCACGAGATCGTGAATTGTTAATAAAATATTTTTAATATAAAAGAACATAAGTTTTTTTATTGCTTAAAAGAAGCATCACAGTATGCACCTATTCCCTAGGTCTCTCTGCTCTACTACACTCTCCAAGACCCTCCCATTTACTGATGCAATGACAAGCTAACATAGGAGGTGCTCCTGCATCCTTCCTGCAATTTGGTGATTTTTATTTTGCGAAACGCTTCTCTCTCTCAATCCACTGGTAACCACCTGGTTGGAACCTTGTATATAAAAAAAAAGCTCTTTGGCCAAGTTATTACCTGGAATTCAAGCAACAGGTAACTGGTTAAAAAAATACAAAAGTTTAAAATTGGCACCACACCCCCACCCACCCCCCAGCAGTTAGTTCACGAATTATGCAGCACGCAACCTCAAGCAACCGGAAAATTCACTTGCGCAGCATTTATCAATCCCTATAGAGTGGGATACTGGGGGGTTTACTGTACTTGGTTGGAACTCCTCAGAAATGCATCACAAGGGTCAGAAAGCAAAGAATGAGAGTGGCAAAAGCCAAGAGCTCAAGGTCATCATCTGAAATTTGGAATGTTGACTGGACAATCAAAGCCAAACCATTATTTATTTTTCTGTATGTTTACTTGTGTCAAATGTTAATATGATAAACTCCTCCATTGTCGATTAGTTTTGTTTATTGGCCAGGAGTGGAATGACCCTGACAGCAAATTCAGAGTTTAAAAAAGCCAAACAAAAGTTCACCCAACAAATTCCAAAAGCCAGTAGATTGTGACTTAGCTAAATGATCAACCTTTTGAGCTTTGCATTCTTTCCTTGATGTGGAGCATTAATAGTCAAATATTCCTGATTGGTCAAATTTGTTTTTTTCTTTGTGAAACATAAATAAATAAAAATTGTAGTGAAATAGCAAGCATTTGCAAAGGAATGTTTTAGATTTTTAGCATAAAAATTAGTTAAATTATGCTCATGTTTTCATTTCTGTATTGCAGAGCTGCTTTCTGGTGTTTATGATTTTTTAGATATAATATTGTGTCTTGGGTTAACATTTTATCTCCTCAGGATAAAGATTTTATGAAGCCTTTACTTCACAAAATGCACGTCAATCCATCAGCTGAGGTCACAACCTCCCTGAAAGTTTACCAAGGGCATACATTGGATAAAGCCTACCTGGGAGAGGACTTCTTCTGGGGCATTACACCTGTAGCTGGTGACTTTCTTCTCTTCAAATTTGACAAACCATTGAACGTTGATAGGTAAGTGTTCACTTTGCAATTTTGGAACCTTCTTTCAGTAGCCTGTTAGTGACTCCCATTTTGTTAAATTTTAATGTAAATTATAGCTCAAAGGTATTAGAATTGGGGTAGATGAAGAGTTGCCAAGAGTTCATTGGTAGTGCAAATTATTCAGTCAGGTGTGCCGGACCCAGTCCACTCCCTGTTTTTGCTGTCCATGTTACCCATTCACCTGAATCTTTACCAACACAGAAGGCTAGGTAACCTGACCCTGCACACCAGAAAAGCATCCCACAAGCAGGAGGGTCTCCGAGAGGGGGTTAAAGCCTAAAGCAGGGTGCCTCCAGATGGCCATTGTCAGATGCTTTTGAGCTGCTTCCAAATGATTGGATAGAGTGGACATGGAGAGAACTTTACAGTTGATGGACCTGAGAGCACAGGCTCAGAACAAAAGGATGTCCCTTTTGAACAGAGATGAAGAGACATTTCTTCATCCGGATGGTAGTGAATCTGTGGAATTTGTTGGCACAGACGGCTGTGGCGGCCACGACATTGGGTGTGTGTAGAGATTGAGAGTTTCAAAGGGTGTCAAAGGTTATGGGGATGAGGTGGGAGTGGGTTGAAAGGAAAAATACATCAGTCATGATCTGAATGGAGGAGCAGACTCGATGGACTGAATGGCCTAAATCTGATACTACATCTTAAAAATTCTAAGTTTTATTGAACACACAGTAGAAGCTGATTCTGGGCCATTTAAACTGTGCCGTCCAATTACACCCAAATTAACCTGCAATCCCTCTGTAGTTTTTGGAGGGTGGGAAGAAACTGGAGCACCTGGAGGAAACCCACATTGACACCAGAAGAATGTGGACACAGTGCTGGATTCAAACCTGGGTCGTTGGCACCGTAAGAGTGTTGCATTAACCGCTACACTAACCATGTCACCCCAATTCTCCACTTTCTCACTATCCTCTTTCTTATCATTTATATTTGCTCATTTCTAATCTATGAGAACCTTTCTAGACTCTAACAAACTTTTGGAAATGACAGTCTGTGCATCCATTAACTTCTAGAGCTGCAAATAATCAGGTCGCAGGGAGCTCTATCTGTTATGTCTCATAGTCATCTACAAGTGGTTGAAAATTAATAAGTATGGTTGACTTTTTATTAGTTGCAAAGCAGTGTTTAAAAAATAGTGCCTTGTTAGATTTGTAATTTAAGAAAAAATAGTTCATTGAACAGATCTTTAAAATATAAAATGCCAAGTTGATGAAAATTGGAAAGGTGACTGTTCTTTCTCTGTACCTCCCTCTCTAATCTATGTGACATTTCTAATCATTCTTCACATAATTTTCAAAGGGTTTCTTTGATCTTGCCTCACTTAAAAGGCACCACGTCTTCTAATATATTTTGTATTTTCTCATTGACTAATTTTGTCCAAATTTTCTGTAATTTTGAAGTATCCTCTTCCAATTTGAGAACACTTAACGTATATTCAGTATTTATTTCCTGGTTCCAAATGATTGGTTTCAAGTTCAGAAATAAATGGCACCCAAAATGTTACTCTATTTGGACGAGTGCAAGAAAATAATGTTTACTTATCCTTGACTATTCAATGATAATATATTGGGAATCATACTTGACTGAAGATAAATGAGAAATATTGTGGTATTCTTTGAAGCTGTCTGCTAGTGGCCATTCTTGAATAATGAGAACCTTTGGAAATACTGCAGTATTGTTTGTGCAAAGTTTATTTATCGATGTGGATATAGTGGCTCATTCGATTCCAGAATAGCCTTGATCTAACCAAGTCACATCATTAAATAGCTCTTGGAACTTGCATTATGACGTGATAACTATTTCTAACAATACCTTGCTGATAGAGCGTGACCTGGTGAAACAAGGGATGCATGAGTTTGAAATGCACAGAATCAATCTAACAAATGGTGCCTTAATCTGAATGCTCAGCTCCAAAATGAATCCTTCCACTTCACATGCCCTGAGGCAAGCAATGTTAATATATTACATTTGCCCTTGATCATTGAAAAATATGGAGATGTGAATTATGGATCTCCTGGGCATCGTTCTTAACCAAAAGCAGGCTTCCTTGTCTTTGGGGCAATTAACTGTTCTGGCTAAAAGAAATACTTTTGAATTTCTCTACAGGCTCTTCTGCTCGTAAATTGTTTCTCAAATCCTTATTTTAATTTTTGAATTTTGAGTGTGTAGACGAACCAGAGATGTGTAATTTATAGCCTAGATTCAGCTGGGAATTTATAGAAATTTCCTTTGGATAGCTGTACTGCAGAATCTAAAATCTTTGGAATTTTCTTTAAAGCCAAGAATGGACATGGCGATTTCTTCAAATATGCATTATCCATGTGGACCTGTTTTTAAATTAGGGCAGGGTTCGAATCCACGTTGTCCATAAGGAGTTTGTACGTTCTCCCCATGTCTGTGTGGGTTTTCCCCAGGGGCTCTGGTTTCCTCCCACTGTTTCAAACATACTGGAGTTTTAGGTTAATTGAGGGTAAATTGGGTGGCAAGGACTCATGGACAGAAATGGCCTTTTACCATGTTGTATGTCTAAATTTTAAAAATTAATTGAGAATGAACTTAGAATATTCAATACGAATTGAACCCAAATTTTTTAAATGGTTGTAGTGTAGCCAACCACTACAAAGAAACACACAACACACACACACACACACACACACACAGTGTGCAGGTTCAAGTTCCCGCCGTTTTTGCTGATTGACAGAGTCAGCCGTATGAATAACAATAGGGGGCGGGAACATCCATGCATATGAAGGCCCTTCTTCCCCAGCTTGTTTCTGCTGAGTTAGCTGGGCAGCTTGACCAATGCCATTTTAGGGCTGTTGGTCTGATGTTGCCCCAGCTTCTATCCCCACCGGTTTATTGTCCTGGGAGTCACTTTAGCGATCTCTGTCCCCGCGATGTGCCGGCCCGATCTCCGCAATACAAATTGAACCCAAATTTTTTTAATTATAAAAATTTAAATTCAAATTACAAATTTCAAATTACAGCACCCAGGTAGCCCTCCTGGGACTTGGGTGAAATTACTGGGTAGTGTGTGCATCTGTTGGAGCTTTCCATTAAATTCTTTTCAACTTTATAACAGTGCTCTATAGTTTTGTCTTTGGACAATTGTACTGTTATTGTAATGTCAGTAAGGGGACTTGACATGCAGAGTTTTGCCGCCAGCCTTCCAGACCTCTGGGGGGATTCCATCCATACCTGCTGCTTTGCCACTTTTCAGTTGTTCATTTGCCTTATATGTCTCTTCCCGGGTGAGGACCTCATCCAGCTCTAGCCTTAGGGGCTGTTGAGGGAGCTGGAGCAGGGCGGAATCTTGGACTGAGCGGTTGGCACTGAAAAGAGATTGGAAGTGTTCTGACCATCGGTTGAGGATGGAGATCTTGTCGCTGAGGAGGACTTTGCCATCTGAGCTGCGCAGCGGGCTTTGGACTTGGGGTGAGGGGCCGTACACAGCCTTTAGAGCCTCGTAAAAACCCCTGAAGTCGCCAATGTCCGCGCTGAGCTGGGTTCCCTTGGCGAGGCTAGTCCACCACTCATTTTGGATCTCCCGGACCCAACCTCAACCAACCAATTTTCCCCTGCAACCGCTACAACCGTGTCTGCCTGTCCCGCATCGGACTTGTCAGCCACAAACGAGCCTGCAGCTGACGTGGATATTTTACCCCCTCCATAAATCTTCGTCCGCGAAGCCAAGCCAAAGAAGAAGAAGAAGAAGGGGACTTGAGAAAGAAGATGATCAGGCATGTGCTTTGTAAAGCACTGCCATCTAGTGCCAGATTATGTAAATGCCTGCAAAATGTATGAAGCACAAGTTAAGGGAAATACTTGGCAATTTCGGCAGCATCTAGAGCAGTGGTTCTCAACCTTTTTCTTTCCACTCACATATCACTTTAAGTAATCCCTGTGCCATAGGTGCTCTGCGATTAGTAAAGGATTGCTTAAGGTGGTATGTGGGTGGAAAGAAAAACTTTGAAACCCACTGTTTTGACCGTACCTAATTGACTCATTATGTGCATGGTTTCATAACTCCAAAGGAAATGGGCCAATGACAATTTTTCGCAAGCAAAATATTTCAGTCACAATTGGATCTAGAGCAGAGTTTCTCAACCTTCTCTTCCCAGTCACATGCCACTTTAAGTAATCCCTTACTAATCACAAAGCACCAATAGCAGAGGGATTGCTTAAAGTGGTAAGTGAGTGGAAAGAAAAAGGTTGAGAACCACTGATCTAGAGAAAGAGATGTAGAATTAGCCGCAGCTGAGTATTTCCAGCATCTTATGTTCATAACATTTGCAGGAATTTTTTTTTCCTGCATTTAGATTGCCGTGCATAAATGTGGCTGTGGAATAAGCTTTTTCAGTACAAGGCCACCTCCATTTTAAAAAAATAGTTGAATATTTTATTTTCTGGGTGAGAGGAGAGAGAGTTTTCTCATCTTCCCAGTGAATTAAGACAGAGATAGAAATGCTGCAAAGCTGACAGAAGTTAAATGTGTTTCCAGAGAAATTTAATATCCAAAGGAACACGTCAGATTGTGAAGTCATTGAAGTAGATGGCAAAGTACTGAGCTGTATTGTCACTCATTGTAGTAGACTAGCAGGTCTGAGTTAATATACCTTGTATGTCACCATGTGTCATAAGCAAAATTCTCATGTAAAAAATTACTGTCCTTTTACAATAATATTGCTCTAAAGAATGAATGCGAGTTAATTACCAAATTCTTTATCGGTGTTTCTTTTAAATCCGCTCTTTGGAGCTTTGGACAGTTGAAGGTTGTGAAATGGGCTCATTATACTGCATTGTTTGAGTGCTGCTTGGGAACTAAAATGGTTTCTGACAGGAACATTCTGTAGTGAGTCATCCAGTTGTCATATCAATGAAGCTGTTTGCATGCAGTTAAAGATAGGTAGTTGCCCATTTCAGATAGAACTATCTCTGGTTGGCAAGATGTAAAGAGTGGTATGCCACAGGCACAGGCACAGGCGGGGTCCTCACTGTCTGCAGATTTATTAGATTTGAATGAAGACACCATAAGAAGGGTTGGTAAATGAGCTGATGACAAAAAAAGATAGGCTGGAAGGTAAATTGAAAGAGGAAGGGCAACACGGTTGGTGTAGCAGTTAGTGCAACGCCTTTACGCTGCCCGTAAGGAGTTTGTACGTTCTCCCCGTGTCTGCGTGGATTTTCTCCAGTAGCTCCGGTTTCCTCCCATCCTTCAATAGTATGCCAGGCTGTAGGTTAATAGATAAGGACTCGAAGGGCCGAATTGGCCTATTGCAGTACTGTATGTCTGATTTTATTTTAAATTAAAATTTAATTAAATTTAACATGAGGAAACTACAAAAGGGCGAGCAATAGATTAGATGAGTGGAAAGTTGCTGCAAAGTATGAAACTTCATTTTGGCAAGAAGTATATGTAGAGCTCGTTGAAAGAATCAAAGACTTGTTGATCCAAACCAAGGCTTTTATTAGCAAAAGACAGGAGCTCTTCACAGGTGGCCGACCAGTCCGGAATGATCTGACCTGGCTAGGGACACAACCCTTTAAGGCCCAGACAATAGGTGTGGCTTAGCTCTCAGCCAATTGCTGTAAGCACAGTCTAGATACAGTAACTATATACACGATGTACATTGGTGATAGATCTGTACTATCACAGTATAATAAAAATAAATGCTGTAAACGGCGAGTGGCTACCGAGCTATGGGTGTCTTGGGGCATGATTCATATGTAGATATGGCAGATCATTTAGAAAACTTTTGTTGGTGGGAGAATTAAGCTTCTCCAAGGATAGTGGTGAGACTAGGCCTGACATATTGCATTCAGTATCAGTCGCCTTCCAAGATGGATACTCATGCATGGGAAACAACCCAGAGAAAGCACACTAAACCAAGACCTGGAATCGGCAGGTTGCGGGAAAGAAGGGATAGGCCAGGCTTGGTTCTGCTGGTGTTTAGAAGACTGACAGGTGACTTAATTGAGGGATCTTGATGGGATGGGAGTGCAGAACATTTCTTCCAATGGGAGAGTTTAAAGCCAAGGGTCACTGTTTAATACTAAGAGATTGCTCATTTAAAACACAGTTATAGTTTTACTGCACAGAAACAGGACCTTCAGCCCAGCTTGTCCATGATAAACAAATGAAATAAAATGCTGGGAAATGTATGGTCATACACTTTGCAGAAGGGCAGAATATTATTTGGATGGGGGGGGAAATTTAAAGATCAAAGGTTCTTTGGAGTCCTTGTGCAGGAGTCCTCAAAACAGTGGATCTCTACCAGTGGGCCAAAGCATATTTCCATGTGGTGATACAACACTGGCTGCACTCCTTCCAGCCTAATGCAGGAGGCAACCACTTTATCTGCAGGTTAACAACCTGGGACGCTGTTCCCATGTAGCGCGAATAAAAGCTCTCACGACTGGAGGGAGAACAAATGCTTTTATTGTCTTATAACTAAGGGTTGGGTCTCACAGTAGTCTTCAGAAGGGTTCTGGGTTTAGACAAGAGACCAGGGTTATATGTGAGCAGATGAGGGCGGAGCTGGGAGGCGGTGCCAGCCATCAGCTCAACACCCTACCAGTGGATCCCAGTTCACTGCATTCACCCCTTCCTGTAGAATTTAGGGTCTGTGAATGAAGACAGAGAACATGTGTTCAGAAATTTTTTTTACAGATTTAACCAGTCTGGGGGTCTGAAGTTCCTGGTGGAGTGCTTTAGCACCAGGGTGGCCTTGGACTCCTTGGGTCTCCTGGTACCTTTGTGTGGGAGGAGAGGCAGACTGGGTCTCCAGTTCTATGGTGGAGGGGGATGCACTTTCCTTCTGAACCGGATCCTCTGAGGTCCTGACTGGGGGTGGTGAGAATGTGTGTGGCTCACTGGGAACTTGAAGCAATGGACCCTCTGTTTCGGCGGGTGCCAGATCCCTGATGGAGACGGTGTCCTCCCTGCCGTCCAGGGACGCCACATAGGCATGTATGGGGTTGGCATGAAGCAGTTTCACCCTTTCCACCAGGGGGTCGGTCTTGCTTCTCCTCACGTGGTTTCTGAGAAGGACTAGACCAGGAGTTGGGAGTGTAGTTCCCAATGCCAACCTTCTTTTGAAATTAAAGGAGCTTGTGAGGCGTAGCGTTGGTCAAGGTACCTAGTCGCGACCAGATGGAATGGAGCACCATAGGGAGGACTACCTGCCAGCGTGAGTCTGGAAGGCCTTTTGTCTTCAGGGCTAGTTTGATAACCTTCCAGACCGTGGCGTTCTCCTTTTCAACCTGTTAGTTCCCTCAGGGATTGTAGCTAGTAGTCCTGCTGGATGCGATGCCCCTCACCAGCGGGTACTGACGTAACTCGTCACTCATAAAGGATGATCCCTAGTTGTTATGAATATAGCTGGGGTACCTAAACAGAACAAAATGGAATCTAAGGCCTTTATGACTGATGAAGTGGACGTGTCTGGACATGGAATGGTGAACAGGAAGCGGAAGGACTCGTCAATGACAGAAAGGAAGAAGGTGTTCATGTACGTGGAGGGGAGAGGTCCCTTAAAATCAACACTGAAGGGCCTGGATGACTTGATCATGTGTGCCTTTGTAGAAATGCGGCTAGCACTCCACATAGACCTGGCAAGACCTAGACGTTTCCCTGACGTCTTCCTTGGAATAGGGCAAATTGCGTGCCTTGACAAAATGAGCCATGCGGCTGACCCCTGGATGGCAGAGCTTATTATGCAGAGATCGCAGTTGGCTGGTGTGTGCAGAGGCACAGCTTCCTCTGGATAAGGCATCTAGAGTGTAAATTTCCTACCAGCCAGGTAGCGTCTCCAGTGCCTTACGGCTTCAACAATGGCTTGAGCCTCCTTTCCCACAGATGGGTTCCAGAGCTCGTGGCATTGCAATGTTCGAGAAAAAAATGCAACCGTCCTGCCCACCTAGTTGAGGGGAGCAGCCAGGGCTACGTCCAAAACATCGCTTTACACCTGGAAAGGTACATTCTCATCCACCACATGCATGGCGGCTTTCGCAATGCGATTCCGGAGGTAGTTAAAAGCTGTTTGAGGTTCAGCCAAGAGGGGGAAATTAGTGGCTTTTAAAAGAGGTTGAACCTTATAAGCGCATTGAAGAATCCACTGATAATATGAGGAAAAACCGCAGGCATCTCCTCAAAGCCTTTGTGGTCATAGGGATGGGGAACTCTAACAGGGGGTGCATCCTATTGGAATCGGGGCCGATTATGCTATTCTCCATGACATAGCCAAGGATAGCCAGACATTTCGTCCTGAACTTATCAGAGTTAGAAGTGAGGTTCAGGGCTTTCTTCGCGTGGAGAAAACGCTGGAGGCTGGCATCATGGTCTTCCAAGGAATGACATTATTGAGGTAGGGGAAGGTAGCCTTCAACCCATACTCATCCACCATTCTGTTTATCTGCCTCTGGAAGATAGAAATCCTGTTAGTGGTACCTAAAGAGGCCCTCCAGAATTAATAGAGACAACCATTAGCCTCAAATGCCATATATGTCTTCTGAACGGATTGGGAGTGGGTGAATAGACCTATGTCCGAAATTCGAGGTGGGGGGTGGTGTTTACGTCCAGGACTGTGTACCATTTAATAGTTTGGCTATAGTCAATTATTAGCCTGGACTTGTTCTTCCCTTTTACCATTACCACTTGCGCTCTCCACAGACTGGTGCTAGGTTCAATTATGCCTTTGTCAAGCAGATGTTGTGTCTCCAATTTTATGAAATCTCGGTCACCTGTGCTGTACCTCCTACAATGGGTTTTCAGTCCGAGGGCATATTCGGGAAGTGAGGTGGGGGGGGGGGTCGATATTCAGTATGGAGAAGCTGCATATAGGTTCTGATTTTAGGGGCCCTTCGTTCTGAACCATTACAGGGGGGAGGGGACCAGAATACTCCAAGGTCACGTTTTTAAGGTGACGCAGGAAGTCCAGACCCAACAACACTGGAGCACACAATTCATCAAGCATATACAGGCAAAATTTACAGAAATCCTCCCCCCTTCAAATGATAGGTGTACTATATACAATGTTGTTGAATACGTGTAGAATGCGAATGAGACACAAAGAATATGTGATAATTGGGAGGATTCATCTTTAGTTGTACTTGTACAGACTGTGAGTCTATGAAGCTTTCAGTAGAGCCCTTGTCGATTAGGCATTTAGTGGAATGTCCATTTACCTTCACAGTCACTATGGAGTTGTTGAGCTGGTGAGGTCTATCCTGATCTAGGACCATCGAGGCTAGGACCCCGGAGACTCCATACTCCTCACTCCAGTGGCGCCCACCTGTTTCATCCTATAACCATATGGTCTAAGTTGACGATCCAAGCTGGTCTCATTTGCCTTCATTTGGCACATAATCCCTCTGAACTGACCCTATTGTCTTTTTCCCTCTGAGGACTCAGTCTTTGAAAACTTCTTCAGTGGAAGTAGAATCTTTTCGTTTATTTTTAAAGCAGAGATAAATGTTCATGATTTTAAATAAAAGGAAGTGAAAGATCTTAGTGAGTACCCTGCAATGTGGTGTAAGCTTGAGGACCAAATCACCAACTAATTTATATATTTGCATGTTGGTGTTTGTTGGAAATACAAAGAGTAGCATCGTTATCAGTCAATTTGCAATGCTAGCTTGATATGAGTCCTGTCTTTTGAAGGCTTGAAGCTTAAAGCAATGCCTTCTCTTAACTTCACAGGGTTTATGTATTGAGGTCTCATTAAGACTACAACTTTCCAGTCCAAGCATCCCAGTTGCTTTCTTCAGCACTGTTCCTTTCTGTCATGAGGAGACCAGAACTGTGCAAAATTTGCGAAGTACTGTCGAACCAATGTTTTTACGACTGCATCATGACATCCCAATTCTTATAATCAATACCTTGCTTTATGAATGTTAAATGACTATTTGGATGAGTATTTACAGCTGTGAAACATCCAAATATCCAACCAGAAATTAAGATACAATCAGAGATGTGTCGTGAGAAAAATTAATTGAATTCAAAATAACAGTAATGAAGTAAATGATGGCACTATATGAATCTCCAACCTCTGATTGTTTCCACTGTAGAAGCTTAAAGGGAGCATGAATGAAGATTGCAGGCTTTTTAATTATTCTCTTTTAAAGTTCTCTTTGGAAAATTCTCATTCAGGTTAGAAAATCGTGTAGATCACTTGGCTGTTTGAGAAAATTGAGAGGCATTTGAAAGGTTTGCGTTACAGGCTTCATCTGTGGAAAAAGAAACAGGTTAATTATTTAGGTTGAAGACCCTTCTGTTTGAACTATAAAACACGTTTTGTTGGGAAATAAAATGGATCAAAGAACATGGATGAGCAAGAGGCAACATGGATTTTGTTCATGATTGGGCAGTGGAATATCTGTGAATGTTATTTTTAAGGGTTAACGAAAGGAATTTGAAAAAATGTCCCTCACACTTCTGCTTATCATAGAGAGTCATAGAGATGTACCATCGTGAAAGCATTTACACTTTTGCCCCCATTCATTTCTCCAAATGACTCTGGTTCATCTACACACTTACAGTGATAACTTGCAACTTGCCAATTAACCTATAAACCAGGGGTGGCCAAACCGTGGCTCACGAGCCACGTGCGGCTCTTTGACATGTAATGTGCGGCTCGCAGGGAGGGTGGCTGTCAACAGCCTGCCTGCTGCTAGGCACCTAAAAGCTGCTATCTGCTTTGCCTTGCTGCTTTCAGATGCCTCGGGGGAACGTTTGGTGTGTTGACTTGATTAGAGAAAAATCTTTTGTAAAATTGCTCCCTTTACACTAACTGCAGTGTATCAGCATTTTGCCAATGGATGATTTGCAAGACAAAGATTGGAAAATACTTTCCCCAACAAAACTGTACTGGGTGGACAACCTCCCGCGCCGGCTGCCCCAGCCCCGTAGTCCTGCGCCGGCTGCCCCAGTGGGTAGGTGTCAGGCAGCAGAGTTAGGTCGTCAGTCAGTGGGGAGGGGGGCTGTCAGACGCAGGGAGTTGGGTCGCCGGCTGATTGTCATCCCCTGACCCCCCCCCCCCCCGCCGCCTGCTGATTTCAGGTGCCTAGGGGGCGCGCTCGGAAGCAGAGAATATACCTCTCCGAGGTGGGTTGAGTAAGGGACGGGGACGGGTTCTCCGCTTTCAGGTGGCCTTCCGACAGCTGCATTCAGGTATTTTAGGCAGCTTTACATTTGGGTATTATGGCCACCTGAAAGGGGCTAATTATAGTGTTAGGGGGTGTGGCTTGTGGTCGCGTGATTGCTACAGCTCTCAAACATCTGAAGTTTATGGTATGCGGTTCTTATGTTAAGCAAGTTTGGCTACCCCTGCTATAAACCCTTGCATCTTTGGGATATAAGTGGAAACTGAAGTATCTCGAGGAAACCTATGCAATCACAGGGAGAATGGGCACTGGAGGTCATAACTGGAGTGATGGGACAGCGGCTTTGTTGGACACACCACTGTATATGAGATAGTATTCCATGAGGCTTTTGAGCACTTTCCTCAGTTCACATTTAGTTATTCACTTCATCTGATTGTCCAATTCTATTTCATTACCCAAGATTGCAAAAATTAATATTTCTGTGGTTTATTGGAATCCATTAACTATTTTCATGAAATATTTGTGAATCAGCCGATGTTGAAATAATAGGATTCTTGTTTTATTAATGGTAGCTAATAATCTATGGCTTACTTCAGTTATTTTAATTGCTGCGTTTCCTTACGTACTTGCAGGTACTTGTTTCACACTGGAAATACGGAGCATCCAGGAGACTTGCTCATGAATACAAGTGTTGAGGTTTTGCCTTACAAGGTAAGAAACACAAACGTCCTTATGCATTAATAAAAAGGGCACATGGTTGGCATAACAGTTAGCACAACGCCAGCAATTAGGACTGGGCCCTAGTTCGAATCCCGTGCTGCCTGTGAGGAGTTTGTACGCTCTCCCCATGTCTGCATGGGTTATCTCTGGAAGCTCTGGCTTCCGACTGCCCTTCAAAAAAAAACATAGCAGGGTGTAGTCAATGGGGTGTAAATTGGGCAGTGCGGATTCATAGGGCCGAATTGGTCTAAATTTTTTTGTAATTAAAAATAAATTTGTGTTTGAAAGTAGCTGTTGTTCATTCCATGATGTGAACAATAAGTAACTCATATCTGGCTTGTGCCAAAGAAATAAAGGGGGGAGGATTTCTTTTTGCTCGAGCACCTGCCTACATTTTGTCCATTCCTTGATGAAGGGCTCAAGCCCGAAATGTTGGTTAGGTATCTTTATCTTTGTTGCCTGACCGCTCAAGCTGCTGTACTGATAGTGGTGTGGTTTTTATGAATTATTGTCTCTAATCTCCACTCCCATAGATTTGCCTCCTTCATGCTTTGCTATCAGGGGAATTATCCAGGATCTGACTTATTTTCTGAGGTGTCTGTCTGCCCAGGAAATTGGCTGATCTGACTCCCGATAGCGAAGAGAGTGAGAGGGCCCTCAGGTGGTGTACCTTGCCCACAGCACACCCTGGTGGCCTGTTGGCAACCAGCTGCTGTCAAAAGCCTTTGAACTATTTTATTTTAAAAGTAATTCCAATTAATATTATGACCATTACTTTTTTATGGTGCCATTCAAAGTCTAGCGGAGGGTTGTCCCACTCCAGTGTCAATTTACAAAAAAAAATAAGGAGAAAAAGGAAAGGTCCCTTCAGCGACAGCGTGTGGTTAAGGATCACGGCATTCGTCCAATGTTGCTGCTAGCTGCCACAACTTGTCTTTCTTCTTCCCACCTGTTGTTGAGGGATCAACAAGCTCAGGCCCGCATATCCGGCTGGCTGCTCTCCATCAAACCTCCTCTGTGCAAGGTCCCTGATCTTGAATTGCCTATTGCCTTCAGTTTTTGCTGCTTGGCACCCTCCTTCCTTGATTTCTAACGGGACAAATACAAAATTTAGCCATACTTACAGCATGGTAACAGGCTATTTTGGCCCATGAGTCCTTCCCATCCAATTTACATCCAATTAACTTACAACCCTGGTACGTTTTGAACGATAGGAGGAAACCGGAGTTCCTGGGAAACATCCCTGCAAACAACATAGAAACTGCTTACAGGCAGTGCGGGATTTGAACTCCGGTCTCGATCATTGGTGCTACAAAGGCATTGCACTAAAACCACTTCGCCAACCATGACGCCCTTAAATATGTCTTTGCTGCTAATATTCTATGAGCTGGTCACACTGGGGCAACAAATTTTGTCAGAATGTTTGCTTCCTGAAAAACAATTGGGGATTGTGATAGACAACTTCAAGCTGAGTGCAAAGATAATTTCAGATTTGCTGTATCACGTAGGAAGTTGGAGAAACGTTAAATTCATTTTAATTGAATTTAGCATGTTGCAGAATGATGCTGTCACATTGCGATAATTCAACTGACCAAAAATGTTGTGCTGTTCATTTTCGTTATATCCGTAAAAATGTGAAAGGAAAGTTTTACGGCGACTTTTGTGATCAGCAACCCAAAATCCATAAAATACACCCAAATGTGTTCAGGGAGCAAAATTTTTGTTGCCCAGTTTCACTCATTAGGGTTATGTTTCAAGCTAATTCCAAGTAAGGTATTGATGTGAAAGAGGAAAATGTCCTTGCTTCTAAAAGTTTAACTAATATCCATAATTATATCAGAGGACAACCATAAATTCACAAATAGTACAGGAAGGAAAGGAGGCCGAGATGTGAGTTGAATAGTTAAGAATCTGTATTTGTTTCTTTATAACAAGTGTTGGTGGAACTGAAGATATTAAAATGCTGGAGGAAGATCATGAATGATCGTTGATCAAAGTCGAAAAGGACTTGGATCTAAGAAGGTAGATTCTAGTCAAAGAGCGACTCAGCACAGAAACAAGCCCTTCGTCACAACTTGTTGATCCCAACCAGGTTGCTATTCCAAGTTAGTCCCATTTGCCCAAATATGGTCCACACCCCTCCAAGACTTTCCTATCCAAACGTCGCAATTCTACCTGCCTATACAGCTCCCTCTTGCAGCTCATTCCATATACCCATCACCTTCTGTGTTTTTAAAAAAAATGTTGAAGTTGCTCCTCAGGTCCCTTTTAAATATTTCCCATCTCACCTTAAATCTTTGCATTGTGTTTTGGACTCCCTCACACTGAGAAAAAGCTTGTGGCCATTCACCTTGTTTATGCCCCCTCATGGTTTTGTATACCTCTATAAGGTCACACCTCAGGCCCCTATGTTTCAGGGAAAAAGGTTCCAGCCTATCCTTGTAACTCAAACCCTGCAGTCCTGATAACATCCTTGAGACTCCCTTTTACACCCTTTCCATCAGTAGGTGACCAGAAGTGCCCACAGCATTACAAAATGGCCTCACCAACATCTTGTCCTGCGAGGTCCACGCTCCTACACAATGCACTGACTAATGAAGAAGGCAAGTATGACAAACACCTTCTTTGTCACCCTGTATACTGTGTCGTTACTTTCAGGGAACACTAACTTGTTCCCTTAGAGCTCTCTGTTTTATAACACACTCCAGGGCTATTTACACTTTCTGATTTGACTTGGCAAAATGCAACATCTCACACTTGTCTGAGTTAACTCCCATCTGCCATTCCTCATCCCAATTCCCCTGTTGATCTAGCCTTCCTCACTGACCAATTTTGGAGTCCTCCACAAACTGGCTAACCATCTTGAATATATTATCATCCAAATCGTTAATATCAATGATGAACAAATGTGGACGCAGCACCAATCCCTGTGGCACATGACTGGTCAGAGGCCTCCAATTTGAAATCTTCATTTACCACCCTCCGACTCCTTCTAACTAACCAACTTTGAATCCAGTTGGCTAATTTTCACTGGACCCCATGTAGTTGCACCATCTGGACCAACCTATAATGTGAGATCTTGTCAAAGAACTTCCATACGTCTACGTCAACCACATGCACTGCCCTACCCTCATCAGTCTTCTTTGGTGCTTTTTCAAAAAACTCTGTCAAGTTTGTACAACATGATCGCCCATGCACAATCTCCAGCCCTTAAGAGTTTGCACCCTTGGAGACTGAAAGGAGTTGGAGAGGCATTGCATTGCAATTTATTGAGGTCTTTTAAATTTCCAAAACACACTATTTCACTAAAAAAAAAGTCAAGAATGATGGGATGATAGCAAGTGGTTGAATTACTGGGTTAGTATCCAAAGGCCTGAGCTATTGATCCAAGTACACATCCTGAATTAAAATTGAGTAAGAGAATAAATTTAGAATTTTAAAACATGTTAATAATGGTAACCATGAACCTACCCTTTTGTGAGATAGCATCTGTTTTATCTAGCCTTCCTCATCTCGTGTGACTTACGACTGATCTTTACCAATACTATTGGCTCTTAAGTGCCTTCTGAAATAGCATAGGCAATAATGCAGTTTGAAAATAAATCTTGGCCTTGCCAGTGAATATCTAGAGATTGAATGTTTTTTGAAAGCAAAATAGCTGGCTATAAGAGTTAGTCTAATGCCAAGGTTGAATTGCATTGATGTAATTTCATAGGGATTAGGTAATCAAGGGCACCCATCTTGGAGCTAATGCTGTTCCTATTGATTGTTCATGAAGTCTTCTGCAAGAGCCTTGTTAGGAAACACAGAACAAATATCTTTTCGGGCTGATGGCATTTGAGTGGCAGTAATGATCCTGATAGAGAAATAGAATAAAAGATAGTTAGAGAACACAGGAAACTGGAGAGAGACAGTGGAATAAGACCAGACAGCATGAAAGAGAAATAGACTTTATAGACGGCCTATGTTGATGTCTGGACTTCTGAAAGCATTTCACAATCAGTTTTGTACTTTTAAAGATTGTAACCATACAGAGAAACATTACAGCCAACTTATGCATTAGGATATAGATTGCAAGAGCCCACACATGGCAATAGTAAATAACCATAAACATTAATTTTTGATTAGTGTTTACTTGTGGATGATTGTTGACTGAACACCAAAATGCTGGCGTTATTTTTAGAAAGCTGTCAAGAGCTGAACTTCCTTTAACTGGCGGTGTAAAGTAGGTCTCAGCTAATGTTTCAGTGGAAAATCAGTTTCTCTGGCAAGGCACCTTTCCCTCTGCATCTCAAACAATGCTCAAGAATCTCCACACTATCAGGAACGAAAGTGCCTTTTTGATTGGCACCTCCTTTATTCTCGTGTACATACGTTCCTTGGAGCACCAACTCACTGTGCTTGCAGTGAGTGGCAATGCATACTTAGATTTCCCAACCAAACTTCCCAAATGTGAAACTTCTACCGTCAAGAAGGGCAAGGGCTGAAGACATGGAAACTAATCTTACGAGCCCAGAGGGCCCCAAAACCCAACAGAAATAGATATTCACCAAGACAAATGATTACTTAAACAAATGTTGCTTTTAATAATTTTTAAACATGAAAACAGGATCAGACTTTAACTTATTACTTTAACTTAATCCCCTTCTTAGCACTCGTGTATGTAATGTGTATATAAGTTTAGAAAAGTTCTTTGATTCACAGTCCAATCTCACTTCTCAATCCTCCAAGTTCACTGATATTAGGCAATTCTTATACTGTGCACAGAATTTAACTTTTATGAAGTTCACCAGGTTTTGATGCTTGAAAGGTAAATGATTACCACTCAGGAAGGTTCTTGTCAGTTTTCAGAGAGAGATTTGTGGTTCGATGGTCACCTACAACTGATTCCTTCTGATCAGCCACTTCAGTGCTTGCCCCATCAGGGTTTTCCAGATAATAACCTCTTTCTTTCAACTCTCCACAGAGTTCCTTTTCTGCTGCCCTTATTTCAAGTGAAATATTATGTAGCCAGCCATTTCTTCTTGTATGTACCACAAGGGCTTTGACCAGGATGAACTAAGAACTTACAACCTGTCTTTAAAATGGGCTTTTTCCATAAGCTTCTCAGCTTGTCCTGTTCCAGTCCCGGGTGCTGCTGCTGAAGTGTAGAACTCAATTCTCTCTTTTTCTCTCTCTCTCTCTAACACTCAGAGAAAACCACATGACCCTCTTAGAACAGCAAACTGCAGTCAGACAGACTGTGGAACCGGACCCAATCTTCTGAGTTTGTTCATCTGTTCCTTTCCGAAACAATAATCCATTACTCCACAGCAGGTCCAATTAACATCTAATTTGTGAAGTCCTTATAGGCATCCTTCAAAGTTTTTGCAAAAGCACTCAGAGCCTGGACTGTCTGACTTGAGCAAAGCTCTGGCATTTTAAATGAGATCTATTTCGAAGTGTTTGTATCTGTGTGTGACCGAACTAAAAACCCCACAATTTATCTTCCAAAAGCATATCTATATACAATATAAAATATAGCATAATCTGCCACACTACTTCCATGGAAACTAATGACCCCTCCAATTTGCATACCATCCTGAGATGAAAATATGGTACCTCCTTGAAGGGGCTATATTCCTGGAAAACTTTTCATTCAGTGAAAATTCATGCATATTGATACTAATATGAAAAAAATTATATAAATTAAACTATATCCCATTATTTTAAAAAATAGAGGAAGATTTAAAGAGATAAATTTGCCTTTTACGTTAATTGGGAGAGTTAATTGTATTAAGAATGTTTTTCCATGAACTCACTATTTATTTCAAACTTTACCTGTATTTTTACCTCAAAATTTTTTTCAAAATTTAAGTAAGAAAGTTAGGAAAGGGAAAATGGTAAGAAAGTCACTCAAAAATTTAACATGGAAATATGAACATGGACTATAACTTTCTAATTTTAAGAATTATTATACAGCAACACAACTAAGGTTTTTAGTTTCCATGTTTGCTAAAATTAAACCATCCTGGGTGGATATTAAATTAAATAAGATAGGAAAAGTTAGACAAATGGAAATGTGCATTTGCTAAAAACACCATTAATTAATTCTTTATTGAATTTTTTTTTCAAAAGATCATCCTTTTTTAAATATATGACATTATAAGAGAATTTATAAATTGGGGGTTGTTATTATAACAATAGATTGATGTCTTATAATTAAATATTAAATACCTCGTAATACATTATTATGTTATTTTTAATTGAGGGCTTATTTAAGAGAGAAATTTGGATAAGAAATGATTTTAAAAGACCTTTCAAATTTGGAACAAATTATGGTGATGGAATGACTAAACTGTTTATTTCAATTGCATATATACTATTACAAGAACAGACATCTAAAGTAGATTTGTTGAACTCAAAAGAAAGATGGGAACGAGATTTAGATACAATTATAGATCAACAAGACTGGCAAAATTTGCGTAATGACAAATAATATTAATGTAAGATAGATAACCATTATAATTTTCTACACCAATTATATTACTCCTCAAAAATTGAGTAGATGGAGATCGAATTTATCAGATCAATATTTTAGATGTCGAACAGATATTGGAATTTTTTTTTCATTCTGGGTGGTCTTGTTTAAAGGTCAACCCTTTCTGGGTTTATATTAGTACATTTTTGCAGTGGATAATGGGGGTGAATTTTCCTTTAAAACCTGAATTACTTTTGTTAGGAAATTTTGGAAGAGCCGCTGCTATATTGTTGCTGTCAGATTCTCAATTAAAATTTGTTAAGTTGATTTTAGTAATAGCAAGGAAATCTGACATTAGCTAGATGGCATGCTGAGATTCAAAGTTCTATTCCATTAGAAAATAATTATGTATAATTTAAGGGATAAATATTCATTATTTTTGGAAATTTGGGGTCCATATGCAAGAATAATGAAATTAAAATGATAAAATTTTTCTTTATTTTTTCCTGATCAGTGAAGTTTTACCTGAAGGTGTCTTTGAGGTCTCTGAGTGTCAACTGATGCAATCTGAATGAATCAATTGTAATAATTGTATAATGAAATATTATGTATTTTAGTTTAGGGATTAGATTGGTTTTAGTGGGGAGGGTGTGTCATAGAGGTTTTCATTTATATTTATTGTAGGTAGTTTTTTTTTATATTTTAGAATTAAGTTTTTTCTTAAATATAGTTTCAACATATATTTGTTAACATTCTATTATATTACTTTGGTATGTTATTGATAATTATTTTGTCTTATATATGTGGATTAAATAAAATATTTTAAAAAAAGACATTTGCCATTAATAAAAATTAAAATCTGTGGTTGCATTCCAGAGCTTAAGAATATCAATTTAAAAAGCAAATGCATCTACTACACCAGTATCTGAAATAGTTAAAATTTATTTTCTAAACAATTGCAACAAAAATGAAGGTGATTAAAAAAAACATATCCTTTCAGAATTCTCACCAAGTAAGTAGACAAGACCCTGAGGGGAGTGTCCAGGTGGACGTCATTAGCATGGCTCCCACGAAAATTACTCGGCATGGTCTAGTTCCAATGAAGTCTGAAGTTGTTTCCTCATCCTTCAAGATGAATGTGTACAAGGACATCCTCTTCCAAATTAATTTAAATACTTGTTCAGGAGAGTAGCTGTTTTTCTCAATGATTTATTTCATTCACTTCAGAAAATTTTCTTATATCATTCTATCTCCTCTCATTGCCTTCCTTGCTTGGCGAATAGTATGCAAGTTTCAATGTTTTCTTAATGTTTAAACTTACCCTGACCAGCCTTGAATATATCAGCACTTTTAGAAGATTTTTCTCCTATCTTACGTTCTTTCAAGTCTTGCAAGGGCAATCTCACCTTTTCCTAGATCATCGTCAAACTCGGTTGTCAATTAAGATCTTCTAATTTCATGCTTAATTCTCATTCTATTTTCTTCATTATGACATCTCTGTCCTAAATCCACTTTCTCTTCCAACTAATAAAAGAATATTTCTTTGTATTTCCAAATTCCAGTGAGTAATAAGTAGGGAGGAGTTTGACTTCCATGTAACAGCTGTACATCTCCTGGCTACCGCTAGGGCAATCCTCACAAACTGTATTCGATATTTTGATAGTCATTTGCCAATAACCATAAGATTGCAGTTCTGGTTCCAATAGAAAATCCGCTTCTATATTTTTTTAAATTTTATTTTATTTTAGAGTTTTTATCTACAAGATCTTACTTCCAATATACTCTAACTCCCCTTTTATACCAACTATGAAAAAAAGGGAAATTTTTTCTTCAATAATCACATATTGATCCCTTACATCTACCTAAACCCTCAACCCCTCCACCTCTAAAGAACCTGCCCAAAATGTTTAAAAAATTATATAAAAAAAACCAAATAAATATAAGATAAAAGATTTCTCCAGAAATACTCTTCAAAATTTAATATCATATGTAGTGTCTTGAAGTGTCAAAGCAACTTTGCTTTAAATCAAAGGTGTTTAACAATTAAAATTTTTCAGTTCCCTTTTTTTTTGCTTTTTTTTGATGACAAAACTTGCCTAGTTCATTTTGTTTTATTATTAACAACTTCCTCATGAATTGTGTTTTCTCTTTTATTACTTTCATTCAGGATTTAGGATCTGTATTACTTCAGGAGACCAAAGAATTAACATATAAGCGGACTGAAGATGGTTTCTACAAGATAGGTATGGCGTGAAACACCTTCTCGGTGACCTTCCACATCACTATTGTTTCAGTAACCTCTCTTGCTTTAAACACTGTTTGTTGGTCACCTGCTGCATCAAGTTCCACCTTTTTATTATGCTCTGTGTTGAAGGTATTTCAAAGCAACAAAATAATACAAGCTTTCAGTGGACTAGACCTTCAAACAAAAATCAGAAGTTCCATCCATTGATCATTGACTGACCATTTCTTTTCAAAATATTTTTATTGAGTTAACAGTTTTAGAAATGAAAGTACATAACAAATCATTTGTATACATGTAAGCACACAAACAAAAGAAAAAAAAGATGAAACTAAGACTTCCTTAATAAACATAAGAAATAATAATTTGAATTGATCTGTAAAACCACGTTGAACCCGTTTCCTGAATTAAGCCAAATAAAAAGAGTGAAATAAAGGAAAAAAACAAAACTAAAAGCTACCTCTCATCATAAATAGGACATTATATCATATAACCACTGTGTATGAGTAGGGGATGAATCATCTTTCCATTTCAGTCCTATTGCTCATCTGGCTATTAACATGGTAAAGGCTCAAACTTTTTCCTGAAATACAGACATAGGTTTTTCTGGGTCATGAGAAAAAAACAAATAGAACAATTAACAGACAAGGTTTTAAATTAATCTTAAGAATAATTGATTATGTTTGGAAAATATCTTGCCAGAATCTCTCTAAATTTGGGCACTCCCAAAACATATGGATCAGTGAAACTTCAAAAATGTCTCACATTGTGGATCAATATCTGTATAAAAATGGGATAATTTAAGTTTGGATATATGAGTCTGTGTACCACCTTAAATTGTAATAAGCAGTGCCTATAATCAAGCTGAGAGTAGAGTACCAATCTTCATCTGAAAATGTTATGGTCAAATCTTGTTCCCAATTGTTCTTAATCCCAGCCATGGAGACTGATTTCAAATCCAATAAATTATTATAAATACATGCTATCAATCCACCATGAAAATGAAACCATAAGTTAAAAAATAGATCAAGGATATTAGTATTTAAATTTGCGGGAAATCAGAAAGCTTAGACTGAACAAAATGTCTAATTTGTAAATATCTAAAATAATGTCTGTTAGAAAGATTAAATTGGTTTCAAAATTGTTCAAAAGTGGCAAAATTATCTCGAATAAAGAAATCATTAAAATATTAGATGCCTAATCTATGCCATTCATTGAAACCTGTGTCCAGCAAGGACGGCTGAAAAAGATGCTTATCTATAATAGGACTAGCCAAGAAAAAAAACCATTAAGCCTAAAGAATTTTCTAAATTAAACCCAACTTCTCAACCTATTTCTCATTAACGGATTATGTGTCAATATAGAGAAGGAAAACGGTATAAAGGATCCTAAAATTGCCAACATATAAGTTTTTTGGTCATATGTAGATAGAAATAATGAAATCTAGTGAACTTAAAAAAAAAAAATTTTGGAATAAAAATTGGTAACGCTTGAAAGAGATACAGAAATTAAGGTAAAATGTTCATTTTAATTGAATTAATATGATAAGGGTGACTAACCCAATAATAGCAGTTTAATCTTGTTGAGTAATACCAAAAAATTCTCTTTCACTAAATTTTTTATAACTTTTTGTAATTGTAATTCCTAAATATTGGAATTGATTTTTCACTCACCTGGAATAACCTTTTGAGGGTAAAACTAAATTTAATTTATAACCTAAAAAATGACTAAATTGATCAAACAAAATTAATATTTTTGGTGTAGAAATGTCAGGATTCAAAATAAAAGCAATGTGATCTGCATAAAGTGATACTTTATGTTCAATTCCTCCTCTAATTATACCTTTAAATTTTATACACTGTCAGAGAATAACAGCTAATGGTTCCTGTACTATATCAAAAAGCAAAGGACTTATTGGACAACCCTGCCGTGTTCCTCTATTAAGACTAAACCTTTTCCATTGCTGTATGTTAGAGCAAATCGATGCCATGGGCATGAATGCAATAATTTAATCCATTTAATAAAAACTAGACCAAAATTAAATTGTCCTAATATAGCAAATAGATACTTCCATTCTACCCAATCAAATGTTTTTTTTTCAGCATCTATCGATGGAGTGGAGGGTAGTCCCTGTGCCAAAGATATTGTCTGTGTCCTGCCTCAGTGACTAGTGCCCTGCCACACTCACGTCCATCATCGTGAAGTGCTTCGAGACTCGTCATGGGGCTCAAAAACCTTCTGCTGTCCCCATCACCAGACCCCATGCAGTTCACGTACAGACCCAACCACTCTACGGACAATGCTATCACCACTGCCCTCCATTTAGCCCTCACCCAGATGTAAAATAAGGGCTCATTTGTTCGAATGCCGTTTATTGACTTCAGCTCAGCATTCAGCAATATCATACCTCAGTATCTGATAAGGAAGTTGAGCCTGCTGGGTCTAAACACTTCCCTCTGCAATTGGATTCTCGACTTCCTGTTAAGGATACCCCAGGCAGTCCACATTGGTAACATTACCTCCAAGACCATCACACTGAGGACAAGGGCCCTCCAGGGCTGTGTGCTTAGTCCACTGCTGTTCACTCTGCTCATCCACGACTGTGTAGCTAAACACAACTTGAACCACATCATCAAGTTTACTGCTAACATGACCATGGTAGGCCTGATCAGTAAGAATGGAAAGTCAGCACACTGAGATGAGGTGCAGTTGCTAATGGACTGGTGCAGAGGCAACAATTTATATCTGAACATTTAAAACAAAAAAAACAAAAGACATGGTTGTCTACTTCTGGGGGGGGGGGGGGGGTTGTGGGTGGGGGGAGACCTCACTCCACTGACCATTGACAGCTGTACTGCTGAGGTCATCAAGAGTATCAAATTCCTTGGAGTTCACTTGGCAGACAATCTCACCTGGTCCCTTAGCATCAGCTCCATAGCCAAGAAGGCCCAGAAGTGCCTCTACGTCTTGCGAAGGCTGAGGAAAGTTCATCACTCACTCTTGCTCCTCACTATATTTTACAGAGGATGTAACAAGAGCATCCTGTGCAACTGCATCACTGCCTGGTTTGGAAACTGTACCACTGCAAGACCCCGCAGAGAATAGTGAAGTCAGTGTAGAAGATCATCCATAACACTCGATGCAGGCGAAAGACAATAAACATTGTGAAAGACTCCACACACCCCTCAAGTAAACTATTCTCCCTTCTACCATCTGGTAGGAGGTACTGTAGCACTAGGGGCCTTATGTCCAGATTGGGTAATAGTTTTTTTTCCCCAAAGGCCACTGTGGATAGTGTACCATGAACTTTTACTGTATGCGTTTTAATATTTTAAATATGTTTAACTTGTATTCTGACTTATATTTATGTAAATATGCTCCATGGTCCTTGAGAAACACCATCTTATCTTTGCCATGTGAGCATAGTATCAATGATAAATAAAGGTGACTTGACTATATTATAGTGAGAATAACGATTTTTAATAAAGCCAGTTTGGTCTGAGTCTATAATAATTGGTAAAATATTTTCTAATCCATGTGCTAAAACCTAGATCAGTGGTTCTCAACGTTTTTATTTTCACTCACATACCACTTTAAGTGGTGTGCCATAAGTGCTCTGTAATTACTAAGGGATTGCTTAAGGTGGTATGTGGGTGGAAAGAAAAACTTTGAAGACCACTATTTTAATCATACCTAATTGACTTGTTATGTGCACGGTTTCATAACTGCAAAGGAAATGGGACAATGACAATTTTTCTCAAGCAAAATATTTCAGTAACAATTGGGTCTAGAGCTGCGATTCTCAACCTTCCCACTCACATACCACATTAAGTAATCCCTTACTAATCACAGAGCACTGATGGCATAGGGATTACTTAAAGTGGTATGTGAGTTGAAAGAAAAGGTTGAGAACCACTGCCTTAGATAGGATCTTCATATCAACTTTCAGTAACAAGATAAGTCTCTAAGATGTACCTTTTGTTGGCTCTTTCCCTTTTTTAGAATAAAAGAGATGCATGCCTCGTTAAATGATAAAGGAAGCTCTTTTTTTAAATGAGTCATCCAATATCCCATTTAAGCTTAATGGGGTACAAGTGGTTTGGAGAAGGATTTATAAAATTCTACAGGAAATCCATTTGGTCCTGGAGATTTACCAGACTGTAATGAGGAAATAGCCACAGGTATATCCTCCTGCGAAATGGGTTTCTCCAAACTTGCACGTCTGTCTTGGGGAAGTACAGATAAATTCAACTGATCTAGGAATTCTAGGAATTGAAGCACAATCATTATTAAATTCAGAGGCATAAAAATTAGAATAAAATTCTCTAAAGGTCTCATATTTTAAAAATAATCCGTTGTCATATTACCATCACTCAGATGAATCTTGTTTGTTTTTTAGCAGAAATTCCTTTTAATTGTCCAGCTAATTCCATTTCTTAACATTTGCTGTTCATTGTGAACATTTAATGGAATTTTGTTGAAGTTTCATTGCCCTTTTTTGGCTGAAATTCAGAGATTAATTGGAGAAGATCAAGGTTCAATTACTGGATTGCAAATTTGTAACAGAGGAACTATCTGATTTATAGGCTGTTTCAAGGGATTGTAAATCAGCCATGATTGAATGGTGGAATGGACTCAATAAGATGAATGATGTGATCCTGCTCAGAAAATTTGCACCAACCCACTAGCCGGAGCGTTCACAGACATTTTCAACTTCTCATTGCTGCAGTCAGAGGTTCCCACCTGCTTCAAAAGGGTATCAATCATCCCGGTCAGTGCCCAAGAAGAGAAGTGAGAGCTGCCTCAACAACATTCGCTCAGTAGCACTAACTTCTACTGTGATGAAATGCTTTGAGAGGCTGGTCATGGGCAGAATTAACATGCGACTAAGCAAAGGTCTGGACCTGCTGCAACTTGCCTATCGTCACAATTGCTCCACAGCAGGCGCAATATCACTGGCTCTCCACACAGCTATGGATCACCTTGAAAACAGCAACTCATACATACGGCTGCTCTTCATTGACCTCACCTCATTCTTCAACACCACTATTCCCTCAGTGCTGGTCAGGAAGCTACAAACTCTGGGCCTCTGCACCCCCCCCTCCCCCTCTGAACTGGATCCTTGACTTCCTCATCAGAAGACCATAGATAATACAAATCCTCACTGATGATCAACACAGATGCACCCCAAGGATTCCTGTTTAGCCCATTATACACCCATGACTGTGTGGCCAGGCACAATTCCAATGCTATCTACAAAATGCCAATGCCACCACAGTTGTCAGCAGAATAAAAATGGCAATGAGAAAGCATACAGGAGGGAGATAGATCAGTTTGTTGAGTCATGACAACAATCTTGCACTCAATGTTGGCAAAACCAACGATGTTTGTCGACTTCAGGAGGAAGTCAAGGAAACATGATCCACTCCTTGTTGAGGGTTCAATAGTCAAGGACTTCAAATCTCTGGGTGTCAACATCTCCAAGGATCTGTCCTGGAGCCTCCACGTTGATGCAATTCACAAAGAAGGCTCGCCAGCTGGTGTACTTTGTGAGGTACTTGAGATATGGTATGTCACTGAAAATTCTCAAAAACTTCTACAGGTGCACTGTGGAGAGCATTCTAGCTGGTTGCATCACTGTCTGGTATGAAGGTGCCAAATCTCAGGACAAGAAAAAAACTCCAGAGGGGTTTTAACTTGGCCTGTGACATCACAGGTGTGACAGATTATGTTATATATAGATATGATTTTGGAAGATACACAGATTAAAACACTTCAAAACTGATCTCATTTAAAGTGCTGGAGCTCTGCTCAAACTCCAAGTGCCAAAAACTTTGAAGAATGCCTATAAGGACTTCACAAGTAGGTATTAATTGGATATGCTGTGGAGTAATGGAATTATTGTTTTGGAAAGCAACAGATGAATGAACTCGGAAGATTGGGTCCGGTGCTGCAGTCTGGGTGCAGTTTGCTGTGCTAAGAAGGCCATGTAATTTTCTCTGAGAGAGAGAGAGAGAGAGAGAGAGAGAATACAGTTCAGTAGCAGCAGCTGGGACTGGAACAGGAAAAGCTGGCAAGCTTGTGGAAAAACCCCATTTTGAAGACGGGTTGTGAGTTCTTAGTTCAGCCTGGTCAAAGCCCTTGTGGTCTATACAAGAGGAGAGGACAAGCTGTATAAAGTTTCACTTGAAATAAAAGAAACCAAAAATGAACTCTGTGTGACCTGAAAGAAAAAGATTATCATCTGGAGAACCCCGATGGGGCAAGTTTCTTTGGCAAGACACTGAAGTGGCTGATCGGAAGGGATCAGTTTGTGTCCAGTGAACAACAAATCTCTCTCTGAAAACTGACAAGAACCTTCCTGAATGGTAACTATTTACCTCTCAAGCACAAAAGCCTGGTGAAATTCATAGAAGTTAAATTCTGTGCACAGTATAAGAATTGCCTGACACCAGTGAAGTTGGAGAAGTGAGATTGGACTGTGAATCAAGGAACTTTTCTGAACTTACACACACAGTACATACACGTGAACTTAGAATTAGAAGGCGGTTAAGTTAGATTAAGTTAAGTTAATAGTAATAAGTTAAAGTTTGATCCTGTTTTTATGTTGAAAGAAAATTAAAAGCAGCTTTTGTTTAAGTAACCATTTGTCATGGTGAATTTCTATTGTTGCTGGGTTTTGGGGTCCTCTGGGTCCATAACACAGGCATCAGTCTTCACTCCATTGAGGACATCTACAAGAGATGGTGTCTTAATAAAGCAGCCTCTATCCTCAAAGGCTCCCACCACACAGGCTATGCCCTCTTCACTCTGCTACCATTGGGGGAAAAAGGTACAGGAGCCTAAAGATGAGCATTCAGTGGCACAAGGACAGCTTCTTCCCCACTGCCATCAGATTCCGGAATAATCATTGAATCAAAGACGCGGCCTTACTTTTCGTGTACTATTTTTAAAATGTATTGTTACAGAGTCCAGAGGACCCCAAAAACCAGCAACAATAGATATGCACCACAACACAGGGTTATTTAAACAAAAGTAGTTTTTAATTATATTTGAACAAGAAAACAGAATTAAACTTTAACTTATTACTTAACCTACTTAATTCCCCCCCCCCCCACCCCCTAATACTAAGTGCAGGTGTGTGTAATGTATATTTAAGATTAGAAAAGTTCTTTGGATCACAGTCCAATCTCATTGGTTGCAGGCAATTTTTGTACTGTGCACAGACATTAGCATTAACAAAGTTCACCAGTCTTTGGTGCTTAACAGGCAAATGGTTACCAGTCAGGAGGGTTCTTGCTGGTTTTCAGTGAGAGATTCCTTTTCTAGGACATCCGCAACGGATTCCTTCTCAATCAGTCTTGCTGACAAAACTTGCCCCCTTCAGGGTTCTCCAGATGATCCTCTTTCTTTCAGGTCACCTTTCAGACTGCCAGTCTTCTCCTTTGACAAGGCAGCCTTCCAAAGTTTGCCAGCATGTCCCTCCAGAGCTGATTTCTGTGACTCCTTCCCTCTCTCTGTTTCACACCCTCCCTTTCTGAGAGTAAAACTGTTCTGTGTCTGTCTGCAAAGATCACATGCTCTCCCAGGCCAGCTGTATGTTGCAACTTGGTTGTTCTTTCTGCAATAAGCACCCTGCAAAAATTCTGTGTTTTGAAATGTGTTTGTGTGCAAGCTGCTCTAGCAATTCCTCTCAAGCCACCTCTAAATACCCTGTCACAGTATTGTTATAAGAGTGCTCTATATGAATGTTTGCACTGTGACGCTGCCGCAAAACACCAAATTTCGTGACTTGTTCATGACAATAAATTCTGATTCTAGGTCTTGTGGGATCCACACAGATATAGGCATCCAGATATAGGCTGCTGAAAGATCATCAGTTTGGTCAAAGATGCCTTGTGGTCTGCCCAAAACATGTTGGTCCCCCCCCCCCCCCCCACCACACAGAGATGTCGATGAGGGAATGCTGGCGACTGGCAGAGGAACACACTATACAGTCAATATGAGAGTGTGTTGGGGAAGGACCACAGTCGAGGGTCCTTTGCTACCAGGGATTAGGGGGCCAAGGCTGGTGGGGGACCCCTTAAACATATGAAGGGGAGAATTAACCCCAGAGGAACGCATTAGTGGCAGTGGAGCTACGTAGTATGATTAATACTCTCATGAAATGCTTACGAGAATGTGACACTAAGACTTTGCTCAGTTTTCCATTGAATATATTTTTTTTATTGTGAACAATGTTTATTTGCGAGGAAAAAAATGAAATGTTGGCTCAGCCCGTGAAGCCCACATTTCTTAATGCTTCAGCCATTTTTAACCTTTCTTAATATTGACTGCGGACTGGGTCCTTGGGTAAACTACGGTACAAACACCAGTAAGAACCAGCTGATGTTTGGGTATATTACCAGTCCCAGAAAATGGGGACATGGAGTCCAAAGGGTTAAATGAATAACTCTGGAGCCTGTAAAATGGTCACTTCACATATAATATGGACCTGTTTGGTTATTTTGAAAGTGTTTTAAATAGCACATGTCAGTGCTTTATCTAGTGGCTTGATTTTACATTGTTCACCCCAAAGGCCCATTATAAGTCTAGCCAAAACACCTTTAATTATTCTGTCTCAGACATTCTCTACCCTTTTTAAGGCCTCCTCCCCCCCCCCCCCACCCATGGTCTCTGCTCAAAGTTTATTGGTCCCCTTCCCTGTGAAGCAGTCAAGTTTTGGTTTCTTCTGTACTTCTCTCTTCTGACTGCACAAACAAAACCTATCAAGAATATTTATGTTACACGAGATGAAAAGAAATCAAGCTTTTATTTATGTCCTGTGACCCCCCCCCCCTCCCCCCAGGAGAGCCTTCGGGTCCCCATTGAGAATGGCTGCTCTAACCAATAGAAGAGAATGCCTCTTTTAAAATCAATCGTTGACCAGGACTCACTAAGTGTTCTAGTTTAGGGGTAAAACACAGGATTCTGTTGACCCCGTGGTTAAGTGAAAAACCCCACAAATGCTGGAGAATCTCAGCAGGTCAAACAGTGCCTTTATGTAGCAAAGATAAGATACATCATGAGCTTTTCAGGCTTGATGAAGGGCTCAAGCCCAAAACATTGGTGATGCATCTTTACCTTTGCTACATAAAGGCACTGTTTAATCTGCTGAATTTCTCCAGCGTTTGTGTGTTTTTTCAAGAGTTCTAATTTAGGTGGGCTGAAAAGTGATTTCAGTGGAAGCATTTCAGCCACATAACTTGATATTCAGACTAAGCTGGTCAGTACAGAGTGCACAGAAGATCAAGACTGCATTACAATGCATCCAACAGCTACACAATAATGTCTTAGATTTGTTTTTCTCCTTATTTTAATTAATACATCAATTAATGCCAAATTGAGACCCTTTTGCTAATCTGTATGAGAAAAAAAATAGCCTGCACCCTTTAATGTTATGATGAACATCTTCCAACTGGACAAGAATAAAACTGTTTAATTTATTCTTTTCTGGTGTGCAGGTAGATTTGTGAATGGAAAAGCTGAAGGTGACGTTCATCCGAGATTAAATCCAATCTCGGCCATTAGGCTGTTAATTTTACAAGATTCCAAAGTGTGGGTTCTACTTGACGAGGTAAGAAGTTTTAATGCTCAGAAATGTATCAAGTTGTGACAGTTTCTGCAGATCTTCTAGGGTGTTTCACATGTAAAGTGCTAGTTTTAAAAAAAATTGGAGTAGAATTTATACAGGGGTTTTCATGTTCTCAGAATCCCAATGTATTTTAAAGCCAATTTTACATTTTAAGCATGGTGCTTGAAATTTAGGGAACTTTTGTACAATAAGCTCTCACAAATATCAATATATTCAAGATCAGATCTTCTGGGCTTTACTAGAGGCAATTATTGATGAGTAAGGGCTGAAACATGAAGGAAAACTATCCCCTTGTACTATAGTAGTGAAAGGAGATTTTCCCTGAGGGAGCAGACTAATTTCCAGCCCTGTGTTAAAAATCTGCAAGGCTTTAACTAGCATAAAGAGTACTGTGCATTTTCATTGGATCCGTAAATGCTGCAGTGTTCCTAGAACCTTGAGGGAAAAAGGTTGTCCTGTTGAATCAGGATTGTGAGAAGCCATGGACCAATTTGTCAGCTTGTAACTGTTAGTTTAACTTATTGCATGGGTGGCACGGTTAACATAGCAGTTAGCAATTTGGATATTCTCTCGTCACCACGTAGGTTTTCCCTCGGTGCTCCAATTTCTCCCACCCTTGAAAACGTATGGGGTTCACAAGATATAGGAGCAGAAGTAAGGCAATCAAATCTATTCTGCCATTCTATCGTGAACTGATCCATCCTCCCACTCAGTCCCACTGCACGGCCTTCTCCCTGTAACCCTAGATGCCCTGACTAATTGAATGCACGTCAATCTCTGCCTTAAATGCACTCAGTGACCTCACTTACAAAGCTGTCTGTGGCAGCAAGTTCCACAGACTCACAACCCTCTGGCTAAAGAAATGTTTCCACATCTCTGCTTTTCCACGTTTTAAATTGAAGTCTTTTTATCCTGGAGTTATGCCCTCTTCAAGACTCCCCTACCATGGGAAACAACCTTCCCACATCTACTCTGTCTAGGCCTTTGGGCATTCAGTTGTAGGTTAATTTGGGTATAATTTAGCAGCATGGGGTTTAAATGGCCAGAATCAGCTTCTACCATGTTGTAGATAAAATTTAATTTAAAATAATTAAGTAAACAGCCTGCGAGATAAGGGTTAATAGGGTCTCTATGCATTCTCTTGTCAACATTTTCAATGGGGAATACAAAAGTTGTGCCCTCAACATACCAGATATAAATAAGACTCTATAGGTTTCTTTTTCCTGCTCACTCCACAAATTAGAGAATTGAAAACTGAAGGGAAATATTAATATACACATATACATTTTTAAAAGTTATAGCAATCTGTTTAAAATTTGTTTTATTAATATTGTAGCTTTAATATTTATTGCAAAAGAAACCCTCAAAACATTTATCAGGAATGTTATCATATAAAATGTGACCACTTAAATATCAGGATTAATGATCAAAGTGTTCAGATTTTAGGATGTGACACCAGACAATAAGGAGAGGTAGAAAATGCGGACCAGTTTAGGGAAGATATTGCAGAACTTAGGAGTTGATAATAGAATGTGCAATGGTCTATCATGAATCTGCAAGAGTCTTCGAATACGTCAATCAATTGAATCAAATTTTCATGATGTTACAAGCCAAGAGAACCCCAAACCCCAGCAGTAATAGATATTCACCAAGACAAATGGTTACTTAAACAAATGTTGGTTTTAATTATCTTTAAACATGAAAACAGAATCACACTTTTACTTATCACTATTGACTTAAGTAACCTAACTTAACTCCCTTCTAATTCTAAGCGCATGTGTATGTACTATGTGTGTAAGTTCAGAAAAGTTCTTTTGTTCACAGTCCAATCTCACTTCTCGTTCCTCCAAATTCACTGGTTTCAGGCAATTCCTATACTGTGCACAGAATTCAACATTTATAAAGTTCACCAGACTTTGGTGCTTGAAAGGTAAATGGTTACCAGTCAGGAAGATTCTTTTTGGTTTTCAGAGAGAGATTTGTTGTATATTTACTTCCATCAGCCACTTCAGTGTCTTGGTGAAGAAACTTGCCCCCTTTAGGGTTCTCCAGATGATAACCTCTTTCTTTCAGGTCATCACAGAGTTCCTTTTTGTTTCACTTATTCCAAGTGAAACATTAGACAGCCAGTCCTCTCCTCTTGCATGAACCACAAAGGCTTTGACCAGGCTGAACTAAGCACTCACAACCTGTCTTCCAAATGGGGTTTTCCACAAGCTTGCCAGCTTGTCCTGTTCCAGTCCCCGTTGCTGCTGCTGACTGTAAAACTGTACAACTGATCTCTGTCTCTCTCTCTCTCACACACACACAGAGAAAACCTGTTTTACTCTCTCTGCTTGCAAAACCACATGACCCTCCTAGAACAGCAGGTTGCACTTCAGACAATCTGCGGGTCCAACAAGTTCTTTCATCTGTTGTCTTTTGTAAACAACAATCCATTAGTGAAGTCTCTTGGGCACTTTACAGAGCTTTTGCAAAGGCTCTGAGGCACCGACACGTCTAGCATGAGCAGAGCTCCTGTATTTTAAATAAGATCTGTTTTAAAGTGTTTGTATGTGACCTACACTAACAAACCTGTCTCACTTTATCTCCCAAAAACATATCTCTATGCTGTCACAATCAAGATCACTGATTCAATGAAAATTGGGCAATTTTATTACTTATTTATTTCCCAGGATCTGGGTTTTACTGTCATAGCCTGTGTTGACAGCCTTTGAAGAAATGCCATTCAGCTGCATCCTAGGTCTGCTCTGGTCCAGATGAAGGTTGGGTAGAGCACGATGGAAGTTTGGCTCTGTGATGATGAGGGAACAGCCAAGTCAGGACGTTGTGTTATTTGGTGTCACCGTGTGCCAGAATATCTCAATCTCCTTGATAGTAGAAGTTGTATGTTTGGAAGGGATTTCCTGAGTTGCCCACAAAAGTGTTTTCATGAAGGTTGGAGTTGAGAGGTCCTGATGAAATCCAAACTGAGGCATGACTACAATTGTTATGGAAGAGTAAATACTTGATAACACTGTTGACAACATATTTCATCACCTCAATCCCCATCCCATTACCTTGCTGACATGTCTGTCCATGGTCTCATGCACTACCAGACTGAGACCACCTGCAAATAGTAGGAGCAAACACCTGATCTTCTGTCTAGTCAACCTCCAACCAAATGGCATTAACATTGACTTCTCTAGTTTCAGTTAAATCCTATCCCCACCACTTCCATTTTTTCTTCCCTCTGTCGCCTTTCAAGATTCAAGATTCAATTTATTGTTATGTAATTTTTAAAAAAGTGTTATATTGCACAAAATTGCTTTTACCAGCTAAAAGGCAGACAGATTTGCTATCGACTGAAATTGGCTGAAGCACCTCTTACAGTCAGAGAAAGAGAAGTAAATGAGAGTTCCCTCCAGTCACTGATTGTCCATGGATTTTCCTCCAGCAATCCTGCAGCTTCCACAGCCACACGGAGTCCAGCCTAAACCTCAGTAGCCCGAACTCCAGATCTGAACCTCTAACATGATTAGGAACCATTCAGTACCCTGGCACCCTCTCACAGCTGGATCCAATACCTGGTACCCCTTCGGCCAGTCTCGAGCCAGTCTCTAGCAGTTTGCTGTCTGGTGTGAGTTCCTTGACCTCAGTCTCCAGTAGCCTACAGCCTGTGTGGGTTCCTCACATCGAGTCACCAGCAGCCCGCCACCTGTGTGTTTGCAGAATCCCTTACTGGTCATCATCCCTTACTGGTCATCATCCTGTGGATCTTCTCCTCCGCTTCTCCTTCTCAGGTGGAGTGTGGTCTCCCTGTTTTCTGGTGCCCTGCACCACGCCCTCCACTTTCCCGTAGTCTACATCCCCTCGTGGCTGCTGCCAATCAGAGGCACTGTCATCTTGGGTGCAGACCCCGTGGTCGCAGCATTTTAAATAAAATCACCGTTGGCTTCTTTAATAGGTCGGTTAAAGCCTGTGTGAACCTGATGGCAGTCAGACTGGGTGGTTAGACCCCACAGGAGTGGAGTGTCTTTGCTCTCTGTTTTCCACGGGTCTGCACCAGCGGCAGTGCTGCCATTACAGCAGTTCTGGCCATGCTGCCATTTTCAAAGGGTGCCATTTTCCTCTGTCTCTCGGTATCTCTCTCACTTGTGATGGATTATATCATATTTTATATTATATATTGATATGTTTTTGAAGGAGATAGATTGTGGTAGTGTAGATCACAAACACTTCACAAAATGGACCTCATTTAAAATGCAAGAGCTTTGCTGAAAGTCAGTCATGCAGGCACCGAGAGCCTTTGCAAAAATGATGAAACAAGGAGACTGCTTTGCCAGAAAATTTCAAAAGCAGGTGTAAATGGATTATTGTTTTGAAAGCAACAGATGAATGGAATCATAAGTTTGGGTCCGGTGCTGCAATCTGTCTGGTTGCAATTTGCTGTTCTAAGAAGGTTATGTGGTTTTACAAGAAGCAGAGAGAGAGCGAGAGAGGTTACCAAACAGGCTTTCGGCTGAAAGAGAGAGAAAAAGAACTGGTTTCTGCAGTCATGGCAAGCTAGCAGCTTGTTGAAACCCTATTTTGAAGTTGGGTTGTGAGTTCTGAGTTCAGACTGTTGAAAACCCCTGCGGTCCTTACAAGAGGAAATGGCTGGCTAAATGTTTCACCTGAAATAAGGGAAACAAGAGGAACTCTGTGGTGACCTGCAGAAGAAGAGGTTGTCATTTGGAAAACCCTGATGGGGCAAGTTTCATTGGCAAGACACTGAAGTGGCGATCAGAGGGAATCAGTTTGTATGTGTCCAACGAGCAACAAATCTCTCCCGGAAACCAACAAGAACCTTCCCGAGCGGTAACCAATTAATTACCTTTAATCACCAGATCTTGGTGAAATTCATAAATGTTAAATTCTGTGCACAGTATAAGAATTGCCTGATACCGGTGAATTTGGAGGAGAGAGAAGTGAGATTGGGCTGTAAATCAAAGAAGTGTTCTGAATTTATACACGTTACATACATGTGAGTTTAGAATTAGAAGGGGGTTAAATTAGGTTAAGTTAACAGTAATAAGTTAAAGTTTGATCCTGTTTTTATGATTAAAGAAAATTAAAAATGACTTTTATTTATGTCTTGGTGAATTTCTATTGCTGCTGGGTTTTGGGGTCCTCTGGGCCCATAACACACACACACACACACACACACACACACACACACACACACACACACACACACACACACACACACACTCTCTTACACTTTTTTCCACAAGCTTGCCAGCTTGTCCTGTTCCAGTCCCAGCTGCTGCTGAACTGTATTCTCTCTCTCTTGCTCTCCCCCTTACCATATCCATTTATCACCTACTGTTTGTATGGACTCCTCCCCCGCCAGCCTTTATTCTGATGCCTTCCTGTTCCGTGTTTATTCCTTGAAGAGGGCCTCAGGCCCAAAACGTCGGTAATGTATCTTTACCTCCTGTGGATGCTGCGAGACCGGCTGTTACTCCACTCCAGCACTTCTGTACGTTTTTTCTGCAATCATAGTGTCTGCAGGCTCTTGTGCTTCACTTCCCTGACAATTAAGAATAAAGTGGGCTGGAGTACGACAGACAGGATTTTAGCCTCAGAACTTTTAATGCATCCAGTAATCTCAGCAATCATTTGAAGTGAATTGAATGACCTTCTGTGACAATGGAGATCTCAGGTGGAAGTTGAGACAGACCATCTATTCAATTGTTTGATTATGAATTTTTATCTCTTTTCCATTTCAGATCCATCTTAAAAAAACTGCCAGTTAATCAGAATTTTAAAAAGGTTTGAGAATCAATGTTTTCTACAGAAGAATTACTCCAACCATCTTACTAACTCCCTTCATTAGTGTTGGCCCTGATCACAGTGTTCATGGACAGATCACCTCATCATCTGATTGCTATGGGTGTTCGTTTTTCCCAAACACTACCTCCTGCGAAATCTACTGTAATTTTCTATGTAAAAATTCAAATTTTGAAGAATTATCAACTGGAGATTTTGGTAATCTGCAAATAAGGGACCTCTCATCCTGAGCTACAAAGGTGTATTTTTTTGTGACCTATTTTACAGTACAAGGTACCTAAATATTGAACAAAAAATGAGCAAAGAAATGAGACTTGTATATAAAGAGCTTAACTGTTATCATTTTTAAACATAAACTGTGCATCAGGGACAGAGAACGTGCAAAAAGAGGAGGTTGTGTATTGGGTTAGTTAAGTTTAATTTATTATAAATGTGCACTGGACAGATTTTATCATGTTTTGAGGAAATCCAGATTTTTTATCAGATAAATGTTATTTCATTTCTAAACAATTAAATTAACTTCATTTTATGAAGGAAAAAGCCTGCCATTTTGAAGCCTTGATTTTGTGGAGGTTTTACTTTGCCGTTTTTCTTGAGGGCAGTTCAGAACATTGATTCAAGCACATTAAAGCTGGTGAGAAATAATGTGAATTCATTGGTGGACCCTGCTGCACATGCCAGCTGTAGGACAGAGGGGGTAAATTTCATTCTGGGGAATCCCCTGTACAACGGTCATCTTGTAATTAATCAGGTAATTGTGAGGGGCCTGCAGTTAAATTTGGAGCAAGCAGTGACGATGGGGGAATGATTGTCAACCCTCTTCCACGTGGTCTGCTTCTGCATATCTCAATTGTGGAGCTGATTAACACTGAGCAGGTAGAAGGCCATGTCGGCAATTTATTTAATAGCAAGAAGTAAAGGACGAAGTGCAAATCTCTTTTACAACTTTGCATCTTGTTTGTTGGAAAATGTTTACAAATGCCACTTTTAGAAAAAATGATGTTGCTTCTAGAGTTTGGAAAAGTATTGCCCACAAGGCAAAAAAAGACCCTTCATTTTGTATTTTAACTGTGCATAATCAAAATTTTGAACAAAACATGAATTATTAACAGCCTGTCGCAGATTAATTTTACCAGGTTATTTTTTTTTGCAAAACAAAATGCAGCTGAAGATTTTGCTGTTAGAACCAATGGGCTGATAAATTGGACACAATGTTAAGTGGTGGGATTTTTCCATGTCTACTCTATTGATATAATGTGATGTTGGCTGCTAGTTTTATTTAGAATATGGAAGATTTAAGGAAAAACACAGCCTTTGTCTGAAATGTTCATTCATGTTCAATATTAATTGAACAATCGATGTAGTTTTTGTGACATAATTGTCTTCATCAAGTTTTGATATGTCATTAATGTAAGAGGTTCTTTGCTGCTGGGGAGGATATATTTATGAAAACTGCTTTGACCCCCCCCCCCCACCCAAAGTTTGTTACGATCAATGAGTGCAACATTTAAATCTGGTGACAGGCTAATGTTAGTGATTCATATTGTCCGAGATAGAAATGAAAAATCTTCCCATGATAAAATATTGAAAATAAAACTACGAAAATATCTTTCAGATCCTCTTATCAACTGCCCCAAGGTAATTAATACTTCATAAATGTTGGGAGCGAAGGGTAGAAAGTGAATAAAATGGTACGTGGGAGTAATGAGGAAAAGGATTTCTGCCGTGCTGCGCTGAATGACAAAAGATTGTATTGAAGCCTTTAAAGGTGCATTTTGTTAAAGCTACTCATTACCATTGTGGTTCACAAATATAACTTGGTCTTGGTTTATTGTAAGCTAAAAGCAGGAAGTGTTGGAAATGCAGTCAGTTGGCTTAATAAAATGAAAAGCTTCTGACTAAAAAAAGTGAGTTTAGCTAATGAATATGGAAAATGTAGCCCTTTATAATGTGGTGATTGATGACATCTGGAATGTAGTAGAATCCGATGCAATGACTAAATTAAAGAGACATTTAGACAGACACAGGGTGAAGAGTAGGATACAGTCTTGATGCAAATAAATGGGATAGGTATAGATGAGTGAAAAGGTTGGTTTGGCCTGTTTCGCATTGTATATGACTTCGAGCTGAATCTGCTCTCAAGAGGTGTAGTCAGATTAATTGTCTCCGTAAAATGAACCTTTGTGAATGCGAATCAAGTTTTAACAAATTTATTTTTTGTGGATCTATCAGTGAAGCCTCAGTATGTATTTTTGCATTTATATGATTTCCAGTTTTGTTTACTCAGTGCTTGCCATTTGCAAAGGGGCTAAATCATGTCATGTTAAAGGAAGAAGATCCTAATGTAGTGTTTCCAACCAGAAAAAGTGTCCCAAGACAGTTTCTTCTTGAAGGTTGGCTAAAAAGCTTGTATAAAATTACATTGAGGCTTCACTGTGGCCCATGTTTTAGTTCTCAGGATGGATAACATTTAAGCATGTGTGCATTTTCATTCTACTTGCAATGTTGTTTCTGATAGAAACTACATCATGGATCCGTATTCATTGTTTAAAATGCTCCATTGGATTTTGCAAATGTTGAAAACAGTGTACTTAAAAAAAATGTGCCTGAGTAGTACTTTTGTTTGAAAATGAAGCCCTGTTCTTCATTCGGTGAAGGTAAAAGTTGCTAATAAGCAAGCTGTTTGGGAGTTTGGCTTTTAAAATGCTATTTGAATAATAAATTGCAATTTTAAAATTGTGCTAAATTAACATGATAATTAATCATTATCTAGAATTGATTGAAATCAAAAGGGGCTCACCTGTACCATATTTTATAACGAAATAGAGATTTATTATGAATCAAGCGAAATGGATCGGTTTTACATAATGTGCCACAGATCAATCTCTTGAAATACAATGCTTTACTTATTTTATGGATATGCTTTGTGTATGTAACTATGCACCTGCTTGTAATGTCAATGTGCCTTTCATTATTGGTCTACATTATTTTCATATACGTACCATAATTTTATAAAGAATATACTTGTAATAAAGTTGAATTTGTTATATTTTAAAATGTATTGAGGTGTAGAATGTTCTGTATAATAGGCTTCTTCCTGCCATTGTGTAATAAATTGCCACATTTAAATGTCAATGTTTGCATCGAATAAGTCTGTGTGTGGAAAGCCTATACTTGTCACGTCCACTACTTAATAACGGTTGCCTTCTTCCTGCTGCTAAGGGAGTGAGCAGATAATTTAAGTCCAAAACTCTTCCAGATAACTCTCCAGTTAACTCCTGGATGGTGTATCAGATTATTTTAAAAAATCTTCTCCCCATCATTCAGGTGGTCTGGTGAGCAAAACACTCTTACAGCGCCAGAAACCAAGGTTTGAATCCGCAACTGTGTGGAAGGAATTTGCATGTTCTTCCCATGTCCACGTGGGCTTCCGCTGGGGGCTCCAGTTCCTCCCATGGTCCAAAGGCATATGAAGTTGGTTGGTCACATTGGGTTTGCATACTCATGGGCCAGAAGGGCCTGTTATATATCTATTGCTCGAAAATATTAAAATTGACCTCGTGAATTTTCTCTGGAGTATTGTCTGGACTGTGTATCACTAAGATTCACATGCAGAAATTTGAAGCATAATGATAAAACTCCATCTCCCTACGGCTCCTAGAACGCTTCCACCAGCGTTGTCTCCGCTCCATCCTCAACATTCATTGGAGCAACTTCATCACCAACATCGAAGTACTCGAGATGGCAGAGGCCGACAGCATCGAATCCACGCTGCTGAAGATCCAACTGCGCTGGGTAGGTCACGTCTTCAGAATGGAGGACCATTGCCTTCCCAAGATCGTGTTCTATGGCAAGCTCTCCACTGGCCACCAAGACAGAGGTGCACCAAAGAAGAGGTACAAGGACTGCCTAAAGAAATCTCTTGGTGCCTGCCACATTGACCACCGCCAGTGGGCTGATATTGCCTCAAACCGTGCACCTTGGCGCCTCACAGTTCGGCGGGCAGCAACCTCCTTGGAAGAAGACCACAGAGCCCACCTCACTGACAAAAGACAAAGGAGGAAAAACCCAACACCCAACCCCAACCAACCAATTTTCCCTTGCAACTGCTGCAACCGTGTCTGCCTGTCCCGCATCGGACATGTCAGCCACAAACGAGCCTGCAGCTGACGTGGACATTACCCCTCCATAAATCTTCATCAGCGAAGCCAAGCCAAAGAAGAAAGAAAAAGAGATGACCTAAGATTTTGAAATTGATTGAAATCTATCTGATTGTGAAGATCATATTAAATTTGCTTTGCACTCATAGAAACATAGAAGATAGGAGCAGGAGTAGGTCATTCGACCCTTCGAGCCTGCTCCGCCATTCAACGAGATCATGTCTGATCTTAAAGTTCTGTACCCCATCCCCGCCTTCTCTCCGTAACCTTTAATACCCTTATACTGAAGAAATAGATCTAATTCCCCCTTAAATAGATTGAATGAATCCACAGATTCACCACCCTCTGGGTAAAGAAATTCCTCCTCATCTCGGTCCTAAATGGTTTGCCTATTATCCTCGAACCATGGCCCTGGGTTCTGGATTTTCCCATCATTGGAAACATCCCATCTGCATCCACTCTGTCCAGTCCTGCCAGAATTTTATAGGTCTCTATGAGATCCCCTCTCAATCTTCTCAACTCCAGCGAGTACAATCCCAATTTGCGCAGTCTTTCCTCATAAGTCATTTCTGCCATTCCAGGTATCAGCCTGGTGAATCTCCTCTGCACTCCCTCCATTGCAAGAACATCCTTCCTTAGATAAGGTGACCAAAACTGCACACAATACTCCAGGTGTGGTCTCACCAAGGCCCTGTACAGCTGCAGTAAGGTATCTTACTGTACCTGCATGCTCGCCTTCAGAGACTGATGTACAAGTACCCCTAGGTCTCTCTGCACTTCCCCATCTCTTAATCTATTGCCATTCAAATAGTAATCTGCCCTCCGGTTTATATTACCAAAGTGGATAACCTCACATTTATCCACATTGTAGTGCATTTGTCATGTATCTGCCCAGTCCCTCAATTTATCCAAATCACACTGGAGCTTCCTGACCCCCTCTTCCGTGGACACCACCCCTCCTAGCTTAGTGTCATCTGCAAATTTGGAGATATTACAACCAATCCCCTCATCCAGATCATTAATGTAAATTGTGAACAGCTGGGGTCCCAGTACAGATCCCTGTGGTACCTCACTGGTCACTGCCTGCCACTCAGAAAATGAGCCATTTATCCCAACTCTCTGTCTTCTACCTGCCAGTCACTTCTCAATCCACATCAATACTTTGCCCCCAATCCCATGAGCCTTGATTTTGGAAGCCAGTCGTTTATGCGGGACCTTATCGAAGGCCTTTTGGAAGTCCAGGTACACCACATCCACTGGCTCTCCCCCATCTCAAAGAATTCCAATAGATTTGTCAAGCACGATTTACCTTTTGTAAATCCATGTTGACTCCGTCCAATCCCTTCTCTGCTAGTCATATGCTCCGCTATTACATCCTTAATAATGGATTCCATCATTTTGCCCACTACTGATGTAAGGCTCACCGGCCGATAATTCCCCGCTTTTTCTCTACCCTCCTTTTTAAATAGTGGGGTAACATTAGCTACCCTCCAATCCTTGGGTACTGATCCTGAGTCTATCGAGTTTTGGAAAAAAATTCTTAAAGCATCTGCTATCTAAATGGCCACTTCCTTGAGTACCCTAGGATGTAGATTATCAGGCCCTTGGGATTTATCTGCCTTCAATCTCATCAATTTCCCCAAGACCATGTCCTTAGAGATACTGATTTCTTTCAGTTCCTCCCTTGTATTAGTCTCTGTTTCCCAACATCCTTGGGAGGTTATTTGTATCCTCTCTTGTAAGAATTTAATTGGTCTGCCATTTCCTTGTTCCCCATTATATATTCCCCTGATTCCGACTGTAAAGGACCTACTCTGGATTTCACCAATCTTTTCCTCTTGACATATTTATAAAAGCTTTTGCAGTCGGTTTTTATATTTGCCGCAAGCTTACTTTCGTAATTTATTTTTGCTCTCTTGATTAATCCCTTTGTCCTCCTTTGGTGCATCTTGAACTGCTCCCAGTCTTCGGTTGCGGTACTTTTTTTGGCCAATTGATATGCTCTCTCTTTGGACCTAATGCTGTCTCTAATTTCCCTTGTTATCCACGGTTGAGTCACCTTTTTTGGTTTATTTTTATGCCAAACCAGTATAAACGATTTTTGCAATTTCTCCATTAGATCTGTGAATGCTTTCCATTGTCTATCCACAGTCAACTCCCCCATAAACACCACCCAATCAATCTTACTCAACTCCCGTCTCATACCATCATAATTCCCTTTATTTAAATTCAGGACCTTAGTCTCAGTTTTAATTTCATCACTCTCCATGTCGAGTGAGAATTCGATCATATTGTGATCGCTCCTTCCCAAAGGGCCTCGCACAACAAGATTGCTGATTAGCCCCTTATCATTGCATAATACCCAATCTAAAATGGCCTGCTCCCGAGTTGGTTCCTCGACATATTGGTCGATAACCGTCCCGTAAACATTCAAGGAATTCCTCCTCCTCTGTATTTTTACCAATTTGACTAGTCCAATCTATATGCAAATTAAAGTCTGTAGAAACTGCCAATTAGTATATTTTTAGAATGAGCAAAGAATCTTCCAATTTGCATTTTGACTGTCAGTCCTTGCTGTTTTAAAATGGTTTTATACTTGTCAGGATCAGTTGGCAAATATGCTTTTTTCCCTTACCCATTGTTGCCCTTAAAAGAAAACAGTGAGCAACTACAATGAACTATTGCTTCTCCTTCTACATTTGGGTTGGGGATACCTTGTTTCCACTTCAGTTCTGTGAGGAGCGTGCCTGCACTTTAATTTTTTTCCATTGTGGAGGGGTCACCACGTGGACACAACAAGGCAGTCACTTTGAGAGTTCATCGACCCTCCCATCACCCAGAAATTGCTGGGAGAATGTTCAGCTGCATGCCTGATGTGACCTGAATGCAGAATCCGGGGCTCTGCTGGTGGTCTGGTACGTCCCGGCACCAACTGGAAGTGGAGAAACACAAAAGCTGCAGTGGTGGACACTTGAAGCTGGAGGAACTCAGTGAGTCTGGCTGCATCCATGGGTAGAAATGATGGGTCAAAATTTTGGGTCAGGAGCGAAACATGAAAGTCTGCAGACTGTGGTTGTAGTAAAAACACATAACTGCTGGAAGAACTCAGCAGGTCACGAAGTGTCCTTAGGAGGTAAAGATATATAGCCAGAAGTTGGGAGAGATGGAGAGACTGGAAGAGGTAGAGAGATGGGGAAGAGAGTGAGATCATGCGGGGGGGGGGGTGTGGAAGAGCTGGAGAAAAGGAGGTCGAATTAATCAGATTACAAGTAGAGTCCAACACCTCATCTGAGAATGAAAGATTCAAATCCTGTTCCCAATCGTTCTTGATCTTAACTAATGAGTAGGCTACCCTTAAATCAAGCAAATTATTATAATGAGATATTAAACCTTTATGAGAAAGTTGTAAATCAAAAGTATATTGTTTGTATGGATACTGCCCAGGACATCTCAGGTAAAAACCCTCCACCATTGAGAACATTTGCAGGGAACGCTGCTGTCAGAGAGCAGCAACAATCAAGGATCCACATCATCCAGCTCTGTTCTCACTGCTCCCATCAGGAAAGAGGTATAGCCAGGTTCAGGAACAACTGCTACCCCTTCACCATGAGACTCAACACATTCAGGGATTCATTTAAAGACTCTTCCTTTTGCACTTTGAATTTTTTTTCTCTCTATTGGAGTTTGTTTTCATATCCACATTTTCAGAGATTACATGTATTAGATAAATCAGGAAGTATAAATTAGTTTGACAGTAGAATTCCATGAGAAGAAGCACCAGAAACCCATCAATACAGTAGTAAAGATCAGTATAGAGTGCAGGAGTTACATAGAAATCAATTCAAGTCAACCAGTGCGGACTCGAAAGGCTGACATGGCCTGTTTCCGCTCTGTAAATGGTAAAATGGTTATATGTTTGCTTCGGGAATCTGAGCAGACGTGTTCTGAAAGAGCTCTCCAGAAAAGTATTAAAAAGACCTTTTGAAAGTTCAAAGCTCAGAATTTCATTGTCAAAAATGGATAAAACTAGTGCTAAATGACCAAGACAACCTAAAACAAAAACTGAAGAAACAGCAGCTCAGCCAGGAGCTTCGAGAATTTGATGAGGTAAAGAGACAACTGCAATCCAAAACCTCAAAATACTCAATGACTTACCCAGTGACGCTGAGGGTTGATATTCAGAAGGTGATCAAAGAATTTTCAAGAATAAGGAAGAAGTGAAAGAAATTTTATGAAAGCTGTGAAAAGATTAAAGCTGCCAGATAAGAAGATTGAAAGGACCGTTTTAAATTGTTGGCCTCTTCACGATAAAATTTAAATTTAAATCAAATTACATTTGAAATTTAAATTTGGATATACAGCATGGTAACAGGCCCTTTTGGCCCATGCTGCCAAATTACACCCAATTCACCTACATTTTGAATGGTGGGAGGATCCCCTGCAGGCATAGGGAGAATGTACAACCTCCTTACAGACACATGGGATTCGAACTCCAGTCCCAATCGCTGGCATTGTAACAGCATTGTGCTAACCACCATGCCACCCTGGAATTGTTTTCTTCAACGCAAATAAAGTGCTAAGAATTGAGCACGGGACAGTCTAAATTTAGCTAGCAATTAATAAACATTAAGATCAATCTGAACTTTAAATTAGCTCCTCTAAATCTACTGTACTTGCTTACTCTTTATCCATTTCCTTCATTTATTTGGATTCCAGATGACACAGAGGGTTAACTCACACACTGGGATCTTACAATATTTATGACGACTTTTATGAAGAAGATTATTACAGGTCTTAAGAGGCTGGGTGTACAATTTACATATTTATCCCTAACCTTTGCATATACAGACGGGATCCAAATTTGTACAAAAAGTGGATATTTATTTCTGAAGTTATGTGATTTTCTCCAAAGGAATACAGGTCTCAAGTTCCGAATACCATCTTTCCATACCTAAATACACATCTGATCTCAAAGTCGCTGTGATACCCTTTCTTGCCACCGCAAAGGCGATTTTAGTAAATTTCACTTGATGGAATACAAGTTTAAGTCTTGGTCCTTCTATATTTCCCAACAAAAATAAATCTGGATTTTGTGGAAAAACGGTGCTATTGATCTGTCCTAAATCCTTCCAAAAAGTTCTAACTTTAGAACACGACCAAGTAGAATGTAAGAAGGTTCCTATTTCATCACATCTAACACATTTATCTGATTAATCCAATTTTATTTTTGTGCAGTTTTTATGGTGTTGTAGCGACTACTCCAGTAGAGCTACTAAATTAATACACCTGTCAGGGTGCTTGTCATCAAGTGCACTTTATTTGAATTTGCCTCCACTTTTAAACCCTCCCCTCTCGGAAATAGAAGCGACATCACCCTGTGCCTGCCACTCACCTGTGGGCCTCGTGTCTTTAAATAAAGACGATGGGAGCCCCACGCTTTCTTGAAGGTGGGTGCCCCAGTCTCCAGTGTGCCCAAACCCAGCCCACAGCGCCGTGGATGGCCCCCCAGCCCAGGTGAGTGAGCAGCGACCAGGCCTGCTGTGCTGCGCGACCGCTCGGCGAGCCGCACGTGCGACGGTTCAGCCCATTGAACTGCTCAGCTGACTACACTGTTAAATGTAATTGATGGAAATAATTATATTGGTTTAAACAATTCCTAACATTTATAATATGTCATACAACCATGACAAAGTTCTGCCTACCTTTTCACACCAATCATAATATTCAAATCAACCTCCTATTTCTGTCTTTTATTTATGAACTCACTTTGTGAAAGTACCTGCTTGTAGTAAAAAGATTTGTTACAGAAATAAATTTTAGCATAACCTTCCCTAATAAGAACCTCCAACTCACTACAAGCTGGTAAGTGCACAGTTGGACCTAATTTTGTTCCTGCAAATATTCTCAACTGTAAATAGAATAGAAAAGTCTATTTCACAAAATTCCATATTTAGTTAGAGCAGATTCTTAGGGATAGGATTTAAGAGCATGGTCTCATTAGAGCTAGTCAGAATGGATTTGTGAGGGGTAGGCCATGCCTCACAAGCCTAATTAAGTTTTGTGGTGAGAAAAAGTGATGCAGGTAGGGTGTGGTGTATATGGATTTTTATTAAGATGTTTAACGAGGTTCTCCATGGTATGTTCAGCCAGAAAGTCATGAAGTGTGGAATCATGGAAATGTGGCTGCATGGATTTGGAATTGGCTTGCACACATAAGGCAGGGGGTGGAAGTTGAAGGGGTGCATTTTGATGGGAGCTCAGTAACTAGTCCTGTTTTACAGGATGGATCCAGGCACCCCTGCTCTGCATTTTTTATTAATGACTTGGATTAAGAAGTGGAGGGGTGGGTCAGTAAGTTTGCAGATGATGCAAAAGTTGCGGATTTAAATTTTTAAAAAATTTAGACATAGGGCACGGTAACAAGCCCTTCTAACCTAGGAGCCCGTGTCGCCCAGTCACACCCAATTAACCTGCAACCCTGTATGCTTTGAACGGTGGGAGGAAACAAGAGTCCTCAGGGAAAACCCACACAGACAAAGGGAGAAAGTACAAACTCCTTACAGACAGCATGGGATTCGAACACAAGTCACTGGCACTGTAACAGCGTTGTGCTAACCGCGCTGTCCTAGTGCAGAGTTGTTGTAGGTTATAAGGGGACGTGGACAGTGTTGGGTGAAGCAGTGGCAGATGGAGTGTGAAAATCCAACTTGAAGTCAGTGGATGTGGTTAATAGCAGGAGGAACAGAGGCATCTTGGGTTTCATACCATGGATCTCTCAAGGCTGCCACACAAGTTGATAGAATAGTTATTAACAGGACTGCAAGGTACTGTTGCAGATGTATAAAACTCTGGTTAGACCACACACCAAGTACTGTATTCAGTTCTGATTGCCATGTAATAGGAGGCAAGAGTAGATGTGAAGGAAAGTTACCAGGATGCTGTCTGGACTGGAGAATGTGTTTTATGAGGATAAGTCGAGTGCACTTGGGCTTTTCTCTTTGGACCAAGAGAGGCAACTTAATTAAGGTGCCTAAGATTATGAGAACCATTAGACAGCTAGCATCTTCTTTCCCCCAGGGTGGTAATGGCCAATACCAGAGGATATCTGCTTCAGGTTAGTGGAGGAAACTTTCGGGGAAGACATCAGAGATTTAAAAAAAAACAGAATGGTGGGTGCCTGGAATGCATTGCTAAGGATGGTGGTTGAGACTGGTATCACAGAGACATTTAAAAGCCACATGGATGTAAAGAAAAGAGAGTTGTGAGTTGAGCGAGAGAAGGATTAGACTGTTGTGATCTGAAGGGCAGGTGCTGTTCTATGTTGATTCCAGCATCTGAAAACGTTTTGATTGTTAATTTCTTCCATCTTCACAGAAGACAGTGGAAGCAAGATTTTGTTCTTATCATAGTTTTATTTGGTTAAAAATTTAGAACTCGAGTCTCCAAAACCACAACACATTGTTATGAGAGAATAATCTGATCTGCTACTCCTCCAGGAACTGCAAAACATTTGGAATGTGCTGAATAGTGAAAACGATGATCTCCTGGAGAGCTTGGGAACTCATCAGCTTTTTACTTAATCTATTCTATGTTTTAAATCAGCTGGCAAAGGGGAAAAAAAAGAGTGAGAAGTAAAATCAAGAAATTAGGAATTTGAAACAAAAAATCGGCATCAAACTTTTCTCTCCTTCCATTAACTCTGTGCAAGCATAAAGGTATTCATAAAAATTATAACCAAAGTGGGAAAATATATGTCTCAATTAAAGCTTCCTAATAAATGCTTTTCAGCAAAACTGCAGAAATGTTACAGGAACGTATTTTACTCATTTGATAAATATGAAATATACAAACCAGTCAATTGCCGCATTTAATGATCACCATTCACATTGTAGAAAAAGATTTGCCACAATTCAAACATTTCAAAAGAATAAATCTGAAGTGATCTTATTCCTCAAATCTGGTTATTTATCAGTATGTACAGCACATATACAAATGATACAATTGTCAATGCTATATTATATACAGTCAACAAACAAAAAGTTCAGCAAATACTCAATTAGATGAGTGGTATTTTACTGCACTCTGTACTTGTAGAACCAGCACAGTCCTTTGGTGAAGTTCCATCCCAATCCCAGCGACAGCAAGAACAAAATTACAAGGAGAGCAAATGGATATAGCAGAGCAACCGTGTTCTTCAGAAAAGGTAATGCTAATGGAAAAAAAAAGTCACCTAAGTTTCTTTCTGTTCATTTTTCAAGATCACAATGACTGTCAAAGCCAGCATTTATTGCCCATCCCCCACATCTCTTAACTGCATAACTTGCAAAGCTATTTCTGAGGGCATTAAAGACTCGGACATAATCAGTGGATATGGAGTCACATTGAAGGTGAGCCTAATTTCCTCCCTTTAAAAATATTGATCTCTACAATGTTTTTTTACAATAATTCAACTGCTTCATAATTGTTATTACCAATATAGTTTTTAAAAATAAGTATGATTTAAATATACATTCCAAACTGCAGTGGTGAGATCTGAACTTGGGCTGGTTGAATTGTTAATCTAGGCCTCTAGCTCACTCATCTGGAAATTAACTACTGTGCCAACATTGAACTAAGCAGAAGGAAACACAAATAGAGTCGGAGGAAGGGAGAATGTTCACATGGAAAACAATAGAGCTGATTCACCTTTCTCAGCTTATTTAACATATATCCAGGGGTGGGAAAATTTAAAATGTTCAGCTCATACCAAATGGGATTAAATCACTGGAAATTACATTCAGTGGCCATCCTGTATTATCAGAACTACCAGAAATTTTATGGTTTTTTTTTTCATCGAGGTGGTTGATGCATTGCCTGAGAGAGTGGAGAAGGCAGGTATTTTTGATTTAGTTCACCATTTGAAACACCATGGCTATGGACTGGGTACTGAGGCATGGGATTAGTATTAATTGGTACATAATGGTCTGCAGACATGGTGGGCCAAAGGACCAGTTTCTGTGCTATACAGCTCTAAAGAGTGTCTAGTCTCAGTTGTACTATACACATATTGAGCAGCTACCAAGTGGTTTGCCAAATATTTGGAGAAGAGAGGCAAGATGTGCAGAAAGGTTTAAGTATAAGTGGTTCAATTTATAGCATTTGAAACAGAAATTGTCTCCAAAATTCATAATGCCTCAATGACTGCAGGACTAAGCCATTAGAACCAGAAAGAATAAAGGCAGTGATTGAAATTTTGGAATAGTTATTGTGCAGCTAGGAATTACAAACAAAATCAGCCAGCCTTTACTCTCGACAGTATTTGGTATTTGTAGATGTTGGATTACATTTAAGAGCACAAAAAAAAATATGAGCATAAAATAAATCTCTGCCAGTTAAATCCTTTCAAATGTTATGGAAAAAATGCATTTCAAACTTATGCTTACCACTGTATCCAAGAAAAGTAACATAAATGTAATATCCAATGCCAATCAGCCAAAAGATGTTCCCAACAAAACAAGCAACAATTCCATCCTTAATAATGACATCTGCAAAGAAAAGAATTATTCAACGTGTTTAAATACTTTGCATGTAAAATAAGTTCTATTTGCATCACAAGTTTTCTTTAAGACAGTTATGTGAACAAAGATCTGGAAATGGCATAAGTAAGTAGGCAATTTAGATTAAATGTGTTAATAAAGCCAGAGGTCATCACGATCCTGAAAGAAGCCATTTAGACCACTAAGTCCATGCAGACTCTCCCTTGTCCTAGAAAAGCTATTGGGAACAGTTTATTAGTGAATACCTCATTTGAACCTAATGTTTTCAAATCTTCTCTGCTTGAGGAATGCAGAGTTGGTGGAAAAATGGCAGATAATAATGCATTTTGGAAGGTCAACATGAAGGCCACATGGTCGGATTTTTAACAGTGTGAAGAACAAAGGGACATTGGGGTCCAAATCCATAGCTCTCTCAAAGTTGCCATGCATGTTGATAGGGTAGTTAAGAAGGCTTATAGTATGCTGGCCTTCATTAGTCAAAATATTAAGCTTAAGAGTTGTGAGGTAATGTTGCAGCTCTACAAAATTCTGATTATTGGAATATTGTGTTCAGTTCAAGTTGCTTCATTACAGGAAGGATGTGGAAACTATGGAGAAGATATAGAGGAGATTTATGAGGATGATGTCTGCACTGGAGAACGTGTCTTATGAACATGGTTTTGGAGCAAAGAAGGGATTTAACAGAGGTCTTCAAGATTATGAGAGGCAGAGATAGGATGGACATCAAGCAACTTTTTCCCCAAGGCAAGAGTAGCAAACACCAGAGGATAGGTTGAGGGGAGGAAAGTTTAAGGGAGACGTCAGGGCAATTTTTTTTTTAATACACAGAGAGTGGTGGGTACTTGGAATTCATTGCCAGAGTGGTGGTGGAGGCTGATATAAAAGGGACATTTAAAAGACTCTGAGACAGGCACATGGATACAAGAAAAATAGAGGGTGATGGATATCAAGTAGTTTGTTGATAGGTTTATATTGATCAGAACAACAAAGAGTCTGTGCTGTTCTGTAACATTCTGTATTTCAAGGGAAAACCCAATTTTTCAAACTAACCTTGCAACTAAAATTCTTCATCACTGAAACCAATTTTTCTGCCACGTTGCTTCTTTCCTTCTCTACCCGATTTGCCCATCAGTTAAGAACATTATAAATAAAAGGATTAAACCCTTCACACAATTTCCATTCCCTTGTTGGCCACTTTCTGACATTAAGGTTTCTTTTAGTCCAAATAGCCCAATTCTCACAAGTTTATCAAACGTGATTTCATTTTAATAAATTCATATTACTCTGCCCAATCCTGGAGTTATTTTTCATGTTCCCCAGTTATTGGTCTCTTAATAATAGAATCTATTTTGCAAGGCTGACTTCAAATTAGCTGGTCTGTAATTTTCTTCAATTTACGGTGGGGGATGCAGCACAGTAACCATGAGCCTGTGCTGCCTCAGTACACCAATTAACCAAAAAAACTTGGTACGTTTTTGGAAGGTGGGAGGAAACCCACACAGATTTGGGGAGACCATGCAAACTCTTTACAAAAAGTGCCAGATTTGAACCTGGGAGACTGGCTCTGTAAGAGCATTCCACTAACACCTACACTAAATATGCTGCCCCACTTCTCCACTTTCTCTCTATCTTCTTTCTTTCATTTCTAATCTATGAGAACTGTTCTAGAATCTATTGAACTTTGGAAAATGACAATGTGCGCATCCGCTAACTCCCTGAGCTGCAAATAATCAGGTGTAAGGGATCTCTCTCAATCCTCCATTACCTTACTGGCTGAAATTAATTTTAATACCGTTTCATGACTTCCCACAAGAAACATTCAAATAAACAGCAGAAACGAGAGACTTGTGAGCAGCTTCTGTTATAAGTTGATGTTCACGTAGGTTACACTATGATTAATTATGCTCAATAATGTCAGTTTCAATTTTTTTCTACTCTTCCAACACAAAAGTTTTGGATTTTTTTTGCAATGAAGTAGTAAAATTTATTTTGGAACAAAACTGAAGGATTTTATAATGCTTGAGGAAAAAAAAGGCTTATAAACAAAAGAAAACACTTACGGTTAATGAAGAACAATTGAATAAAATGCAGTATTACAAGAAGTGGATAGAAAGCATTGAGATGAATATCAAAGGCATAGCCCCATTCCACATCATAGCCTTTACTCAGAGGCTTCATCAAATATCTGTTGGTGATGAGCCTGGAAGAAAATATAGCAATAAATGGATCTTGAGAACTTAGGAACATTTTCGTATGCAGTGAGTCCCAACAGTTGACGAGGGTAAACAAAGCGGTTGAGAGCAGGAGCAGCTATGTTTTGAGGGACTTTTGATGTTTAACGATCTAATGATTCCAGTACCATCAGCAGATCAAGGTAGGCAAAATTAGAAGAATAATAAATGAGAGATTAAAACATTTACAAAATGGGGCATGGATCAACGTGAGGAAGTGAAGGCCAATTATGGATCTTAAGCCAAGAAATCAAGGGACTGATGGATAAGGAACTAACAGCAGCTGGCATAGTTATGAGTAAATGAGATAAAGAAAACCAATACATAGGGGAGGAATATTTATTTATTTACGCCAGGTACTTTTTGGGCATATGATTATTCAAGAGGGGGAAGATTGACCTCATATTAAATTCAATAAAACACTTGTGGCATATATTGAAACTAAAAACGTAAGAAAATACAGGATGTCTAATTAAGAGACTCACAAAGATATTAAAATTTCACTGTTCCCCAAATTGTATGATAAATCGAAGTATGGATAAGCAATTCAAGACAGTCGAGGTATGGCTGAGAGACTGGTCTCCAGAATGGTGACTCGGGGAAATTCATCAGACCAGAAACTAAACTTTACATTCAATTGAGATCTCAACTATTTGTAATTCTCTCTACCTTCTATCCTGTACTGTTGTTATATTTGCTACTTTTCAATCAATGAGAACTGAAGGAACCAATGGGGGAGCATTCACTGAAGGAGCCATTGAAAGAAACAATCTTTATCCACAGTACGCTGTCTATTTTAATGCAATCTCAAGAGAAAAACTCATTAATATATAGCATTTAATTGCAATGAATACTAATTTCTGCAGCTGCTGCTCAACCATTTCAAACAAGAAAATGCCAAAGGTATTTAGATAGTACATGCCGTCTCCAGGGTTATGAATGCCAGACTGGTGGACACCTCTACAAAGGAATGAGCTCCCATAATATCTCGTTCAAAAAAATGTATGCACATCTGCTCATTCCAACAAACGGAATAACTAGCTTCCTCTCTCACTCTCTCTCCATTTCAATTCCACACAACATTCCCATATTGACATATCTGTCTACGGACTCAAGCACTGCCAAACCTCAGCTACCCACAAATTGGAGAAACACCACCTTGTATTTCTCCAACCAGACAGCATTAACGCTGACTTCTCCAATTTCCGTTAATCCTCTCTCTCCACATTTTAATTCTTTTTACCTATCCATTTGTCTCCTATAGCTCCCCACCCCCTTCCTCTCTTCTATCAGAGCACTACTTTCTCTACCCTCCTACCTGTATCCACCTAAGAACTCTTATCTCTTGGCCTGTGCTCCTCCCCCTGTCCCTTCCTCAACACCATTCCCTCCACATTTTTATTCAGACATTCAGACACCTGCATGATTTTGCTTGCACCTAATGAAGAGTCAGACCTATAATGTTGGTTATCCTATAGATGCTGAGTTACCTGCTGAGTTTCTCCAGTGCGTTTGTATATTGTGTCTCCTCTCTCTTTCCTCCTCTCTAGTTCTCTCCCCCCACCTGACCCCTGCCCAATTTTAGTAATTGTTCTTATCAAGCTTATGTGCTTTTACTATTACAATTGTGTGGAAGTATAATTACCATTTTGAGTGATTTTGGGGCTTTTTCCAATTTACAAAAAAATTTCACATATAAAAACAGAACCCATTTGTTACTGGGGATGGCCTGTAGTATTTACACTTAATATTAAGCCACTAGTTCATTCAGGTTATAGAGCCCAGTTGAAAGACTTACCATAAATGTAAACATGGAATGGCAGAGTTAAATGCTAGGACCTTGGTTCTCGTACACCTGGAACTTCCAAACCACCCTTAGAATTAACATCAACTGTTTTCAAAACTTACCACATTAATGTTGCGATCAGAAGTCCAACTCCAATGCAGTCAATGAATACAACCCATAGTAACAGCTTTAATGTTTCAAAAAATCCCATTGCTAATATAAATCCAAAACCAATGGTAGAAACTGCAAAGAAAAAATCATGCTCATGTTGAATTCTTCCAGATCTTCACTTCTTAATCTAACCATTAAGTTACAAATGACAATTTTAATGGTGTGAAATTCAAAAAGTGAACAAGAAGGTCATCGGACTTTATGAATGCACAATATGCTGACAGATGGTCAATCATCTTTTATGGTTTGTACCTCACTCTCTCTCTCTCTCTAAATTTAGTTAAATGTTTGTCAATCCTTATAGATTCTACCCGACTTGCATCAATTTTATCCCACAAAAGGACTTTAACTTAGGATTTCCTCCAGCTTTCACATTCTTACTCCCAATTCAGCTCCATTCTACGTAATCAAGCCTGTGTTTAGGTTATTTCTATTTCCATCCGTGTTGTTCTCCCGGTTCAATGGTTTTCTTCACCGCTTCCACTGTGTAATCTATGCTCACAGTTGATCCCCTCCATCTTGCCCTGCACAAGATCCACTTGTATTGTCTCAAACACAAATGGGATCATTCCTTTTGTATCATTCTCCATCCACATCCCTCTCTTCCTCCTCAACATATGTTTCTCCTAATCTAAGGGCTCCATCATTGGCTACTTCTGCACCATCTAGCTCCCAATTCACAAACCATGCTGTTTCTTCAATTTCTTTGAATTGATTTTTTTTTAAATAAAGAGTGACATGATTCTGATGCAGATTCATTTCAGACAACTCATTACAAAAATCAAAGTCAGGTTGTTATAATAGTTCCAAGTCAGTAAATAAGAGACCTGGTGTTTAAGTCGTTTTTGTCATTGTCACAGCCTAATCCTAGAAATTAGAGCCATGTAAGGGCTGTGTAATAATTTCACAGGAATGGTACCAAGGAAGAAGTAATATGGATGTGATTACACTTGAGAAAAGCGTTAAATTTACTGCCACAGAAAATCACAATAAGGGACCTAACCATATACAATTTTTTAGTGATTTAAAAAAACAGGCCTTTCCAGCCCATGAGCCCAAATACTCCAATTAACCTACCATCCCATACATTTTGGAGGGTGAGAGTAAACTGGAGCACCAAGAGGAAACCCATGCAGGCATGGGGAGAACATATCAACAGCACCAGAACTGAACCAGCTACACGAACTGAACTTCAGGAAATGAGCACATTGCTCAAACACAAATGGGAGTTAAGCTTCTGAAGTGGGAAATGGAATTAGAATGGGAGAATAATCCTAATTTGCACTCATTTCATTGACACAGCTACAGAAATTTTCAAAAAAAATTGTAAGATTTTTATCATCAATAAAAATGTTTAAACTTAAGTTTAGAAATAAATCATCCTTGTATAACCAAGCAATTAGCATGCTTTACATCAGGGGTGGCCAACCTTTTAATTTAGACATAGAGCACGGTAACAGGCCATTTCAGTCCACGAGTACGTACCAGGGGTGTAGGATAATTGGGCGGCACGGACTCGTGGGCCGAAATGGCCTGTTACTGTGCTTTATGTTTAAATTATAAATTAAAAATTAAAAGGTTTGCCACCCCTGCTTTACATCACCACTCGCGTCCAATAATTGGGCTTCTTGGAATGGAAACTTTTTTCCAGAAGGATACTTACCACATAACCAGATACTAAGCAAAACAAGGAAGGCTGGGTCATCTCTGGCCCACTGGTCTTTGGTCTGTTTTCTGTAATGAAAGTTTCTGTATACCATCTGTGGGGATGTAAAAAGGTACAACATTTGCCACATAGCAAATTCAAAATCCATTTGTTTAACACGAAAAAGGCGCCTGAGATACTTGTACCGCTTGGCTCCAGCTGTATGTCGAGCAGAATCCCGAGAATTTAGGGCACCATTCTCTTGACTACTATTTGCTGTTGTTGGTAACATTTTAGCTGCCAAAATAAAAGTGGATAAAGATTTCTTTTAAAAAAAATCCATCTTATAACTGTATCTATCATCTCTGTGCAGTATACACAAACACACACACACTCAAAAGTGGGTGAGGGGCACCATGGGAAGCTGCAAAGGAAATTGCATGTGCCCTGGCTGAGATCTACAAGTCATTATTAAGTACCTCTTGCACAAATTATTCGTACGGACTAGCAATTGAAAGGTTTTGTGGTAAATCAAACCAAGCATAAGATTAATTTATTTGCAGATGATGTGTTGGTATATTTAACCAACAATTATCACTACCGTGACTTTATAAACAATTGCTAGATTATGGAAGAGTTTCAGGTTATAAAATAAATTGGGATAAGAGTGAGGTAATGGAATTACTAAAGGGTGATTATTCACAATATCAAAAAGATATTCAATTTAAGTGGACTGAAATGGGATTAAATATTTAGGAATTAGTATAGATAATAATTTGAAAGATTTATATAAATTAAATTATATTCTGTTATTCAAGAAAATAAACAAAGATTTTTTAAAAATGGACACATTTACCTAAAACTTTAATTGGAAAAATTAATTGTATTAAAATGAATATTTTTCCAAGAATTCAATATTTGTTTCAGACTTTTCCAATCTCTGTACCTCAATTTTTTTCTTCAGGATTTAAATAAACAAGTTAGGAAATTTCTTTGGAAAGGTAAGACAGCAAGAATATCATTAGAAAAAATAACATGGAAATATGAATTAAGTGGACTACAGCTTCCTAATTTTAAGAATTATTATAAAGCAGCACAATTAAGGTTTCAAGTTTCTTTATTTGGAATATTAAACAATCATGGGTGGAAATTGAGTTAAATAAGATTGGAGAAAATATACCTGAAGAATTTATTTATAAATAGGAACCAAGATTAATGGTTACTGACAGAAATGCTCCATTATTGAAACATTTCATTAAATGTTTGGAATAAGGTTAAGTTAGAAAATAATGGAAGTCTTTTGTTGTTAAAAACGCCATTAATTAATCCTATAATATTTTTTTTCAAAAGATAATCCTTTTTTTAAATATTTGTTATATTAAAGGAATTTTAAAATTGGGCATTGTTATGAAAATGGTAGATTGATGAAATATGATCAGTTAAAAATTAAGTACAATATTCCACATAATATTTTGATATTTTCAATTAAGAGCTTATTTAAGAGAGAAATTACGATCAAATATGGTTTTAAAAGATCCTATAGATTTAGAACTGTTAGTTGTTGATGGAATAACCATATGATAAAAAAAAGTTTGCTTCAATAGCATATATGATGTTACAAGTAAAAGGACCTAAATTAGGTTTATTTAAGTCAAGAGAAAGATCAGAACAAGATCAACAAATTTGGTAAGATTTATGTAACGAGGTTATCTCTAATACAATTAATGCAAGATATAGATTACTTCATTATAGTTTTTTACATCAGTTATATATTACGACTTAGAAATTGAATAGATGGAAATTGAATACATCGATCAATGTTTTAGATGTGGAGAAGGTTTTGGAACTTTTATTCATTCTACATGGTCTTGTTCAAAAGTTAAACCTTTTTGGATTTCTATTAGTAAGTTTTTACAACAGGTTACAGGTGTTTTGTTTTCACAATCCTGATGATCATTGTGGGTCCTTCCCAACAACATTCCAGGAATCTCTTTGGAAGATGATGCCCCCTCAATGCCGAATGCTCAGCACGGCAGTCCTACACTACATCCTGCTCAGCAGAGCAGTCCTAAGCAATGTCCGAATGGGGCTCACCAAAGATGAAGTTCAAAGTCAGTACCACCAACCGAGGAGGTACTGGCCAAAAAAGGCAGAGTCCAGAGAAGTTGCAAAGTTTCCTGACGGATTCTATCTCACCAAGATAATCAAAGTGGGAAAGACGTCCTCCAGTAAGCATGATGTGGCTGCTTAACATGTCATACTTAAGATGTAGTGTAATTGTAATTCATACTTTAATCCATGTGTACCACATAGTTATCATACAAGTGCTGCCGATATGCTATTTTCACGAAGCATTTATTTTGTCAGGGTCCGGGGGGGGGGGGGGAATTTTGTTGTGAACATATGCCTGCATGCGTATGAATTCATTATGTATATATATTGTGTGCTGCGCGGAACCATTTTAGATTAGTAATAAAGGTTGAATGAAGCACCACATCTCCGTGAGCTAGTGTATTTCTAAACTTAGAATACACAACAAAAGAGAGAGATTTAATAGGAAACTGAGGGCTAAAGTTTATTTAAAAATTTAGATAGTGTTGAGTGTACAGAACAGGATGCCGGAGGAGGTGGTTGAGACAGATACTACTGTAACATTTAATAAAATTTTGGGCAGATACATAGATAGGATGGGTTTAGAGGGATATGGGCCAAATGCAGGCAGCTGAGACGAGTGGGTGGGCAAGTTTGACCCCAGGACATGTTTTCATGTTCTATGATTCTATAACTAGGAGCAGAGATTTAAAATTCTGGGCAAAAGGTATAGGATGGGTATATGAAGAACCTGTTTATTTTTTAAAATCACGTTAGTTATGATGTGGAATTCAATGCCTGAGGGAATTGGGCAGAAAATTGAGAGAAAGTAATTTGCAGACTTGCATGAAAATTGTAAGGAAAAGAGATTGGCACAACGATTAGCTGAGAAGTTAGTGAAATGGCTTTGGTATATAAACTGGACAAATTTCAGATGGCGTTTTTGTGATTCGCTTTAGCAGTAGCAAGGAAATGTACAGCTATTTCATGGAAAGATCAAATGGAGCTTAATTTACAAAGATGGCATTTGGAAATGAGGTCATGCATACCAATGGAGAAGATAACATAATCTAAGGGATAAATATTAATGTATTTTAAAAGATTTGGAGCCCATATTTGGACCTTTTTAATTTGAAAATTTAAGGCTGGTCTTGAATGCCGCTGGATGTCCTTATTAGATAGTAAATGAATGATGATAGATATTCTCCTTATCTACTTCTTTTCTTTAGCTATTCTTTATTAGGGGGAAGAGAGGTTAGAGTTAGGATAGAGGGAGGGGTAATGTTTGGGGGGGAGGGGAGGTTTGGGGGTTTCTTTTAGGATTTTCTGCAGTTCTATTCAGCTTCTTTTTCTGTAATCACGTTTGATTTTGACAACTTGTTAACATTTCAGTTATGTAATTGTGGTTATAATTTTTTTTTCTGATAAAATATTTTTTTTAAAAATGATTAGCTGAATGCACCTTTAATTTTTCATTGAATGTGGAATAAATACATCTGCAATGTTCAAAAGGAAAAATAAAGTAATCCTACATTTGACCAGCGAAAGAAATGCCCAGTTGAATTTCCAGAGTGTTTTTCAGGTAATGACAATTTTAAATTAATAAAGCTAGTTATACGGGAGTAGAATTTAAGCCTTTTAGTGTCATCTACCAATGAATTCAAAACATTTTATTAAGTTTTAATACAAAAAACCTTTCAAAAATATTACCCCTTATGAAACTGTGCAAATGTTTAATTTAGATTAAACAGCACAATTTTTAAAAATCTCCTGAAGGATTTAAGATGATACAGTAGTAACTAGTGTTACAAGCCCAAAGGACCCCAAAACCCAGCAGCAATAGACATTCACCAAGACAAGTAGCTACTTAAACAAAAGTTGTTTTTAATTATCTTTAAATATGAAAACAGAATCAAACTTTAACTTATCTCTATTAACTTAACTAACCTAACTTAACTCCCTTCTAATTCTAAGCACATGTGTATGTAATGTGTGTGTAAATTTAAGAAAAGTTCTTTGGTTCACAGTTCAATCTCACTTCTTATTCTTCCAAGTTCTCTGATTGCAGGCAATTCTTATACTATGCACAGAATTTAACGTATAAAGTTCACCAGGCATTAGTGCTCGAAAGGTAAATGTTTACCACTCAGGAAGGTTCTTTTAGGTTTGCAGAGAGAGTTGTTCCAGGATTTCCACAACTGAGATACCACCATTAGTCACCTCAATGTCTTGCTGATCAAACTTGCCCCATCAGGATCCTTCAGATGATAACCTCTTTCTTTCAAGCTTGCACAGAGTTCCTTTCTGTTGCATTTATTCCAAGAGAAACATCAGACAGATATCACTTCAGGTCATCCACCACTCTGGAGCTTCTGTTTCAGTTCCAACAAGGTGACACTGTTCAGCAGTGTGTCTCTCTCGCTTCGTGTGAGATTCTAAAACTCCCAGCCACATCTCCTTCTCTCTCTCACTTGCAAAACCCCCTCCTTCTCCCACCTGTTGTTTTAGGGGAACAAACCTCTCATTGACCTTTGAGTGAGCTCTTTGCAAGTAGGTCACAGACGACCTGATTGCAGTCCAAGACGATGGTCTATTCCTTTCATGACATCATGTCAACTGGCACCTACCTACTTGGGAAACGTGCACAGCATTCTCCATAGTTTCTGTAAAGTCGCTGAATATGAATTCTTCAGTATTTCAAATAAGATCTGTTTTAAAATGAGTGCTTGTATGTAACCTGCTCTAATTTTACCAATTTATCTCCCCAAAACATTCCCATCACACTAGGAATGGGTGCATTGACAGATGCAACACAGCTGATGCCTCCATTTCCATCCCCACGGCAAAACATCTCAGACGCAGTCAGCAGTGGAAGAAGACACTGACTAAATCTGATGTCACCCGAGCGATCGCAGCGCTTCCCCTCCGCTCAGCCGAGGCCCACCGTCCTGCAGCCGCCCGCTGATGATGCAAACTACCCAATCACCTCGGTTCATGACCCTCTTACCTCAGGGGCCGCCTTTCAATCTAACTAATCCAAAGCCCGGGTGGATGGACGCGAACGGAACACATAAGCTGCAAAGTTCCGCTTCTCCCCTCCCTTCAGCCGGAAGGCAGATCCAAAGCCGCGGAAGTCACTTGCGCGCACTGCATTGTGGGCATCGTCGTTCCATGTCCGGACGCAGCGGGACGCGCCACCCGCGTGAAACTCCATTCACCAGGAGGCTCCGCGGTTGACCGGCCGGCCGTCCCAGAATCCAGTGCGCATGGGGTTAAAGTGGGTCGGTGCGCTCCTCTCCCTCAGTCCAGCGTAGAAGGAGGGGTCATCGGACGAGGGGGGGGGGACTGGGTGTGTGGTGGAATCTTCCGGAGAGGCGGCGTGACGGGATGCTGACTTGGCTTCTCCCCTCCCTTCAACCGGAAGGCAGATCCAAAGCCGCGGAAGTCACGCGCGCACTGCATTGTGGGCATCGTCGTTCCCTGCCCGGACGCAGCGGGAAGCGCCACCCGCGTGAAACTCCATTCACCAGGAGGCTCCGCGGTTGACCGGCCGACCGTCCCAGAATCCAGTGCGCATGGGGTTGAAGTGGGTCGGTGCGCTCCTCTCCCTCAGACCAGCGTAGAAGGAGGGGTCGTCGGACGAGGTGGGGGGGACTGGGTGTGTGGTGGATTATTCCGGAGAGGCGGCGTGTCGGGATGCCGAAATACTATGAAGACAAGGAGGAGGACAGACGGCCCTGCTCCGGGGTGAAGGAGGACCTCAGGTCGTGTTTACTGGGACTCGACTGCGTGCTGAAGGTGTGGGATACGATGAGAACATTAACGGTCCAGCACGAATTGATCTCCCTCCATCCCCCTGTCTGTGACCCCATTCACACAGCCATTCCCCCCCCCCTCCCCTTGTTGGCTGGTGTGCCCTCCCTTATCCACCTATTGCTTCCTGCCCGTGGGGCTGTGCTCCTCCCCCCAACTTGTTCGGGTGACCATCTACAGTTTTGCTCCTACCTTGATGAAGGCTCAAGCCCGAAATGTTGGTTTTTGTATCTTTATCAAACGGCACTTTGACCTGCTGAGTTTCTCCAGCATTGAGCCTTTACTTCAATCGCTGCACCTGCAGACTTTCATGCATTGTGACCCCCTTGCCCGAATGGATGGAGGCAAATAAAGGGGGAATCTTTCAAGAAAGAATTGGGTAAATAGTTGGGGTTGGGGGGGGGGGGGTGGTGGGGAGAAAAAGCATTTGAAGGGTAGGAGATAAACGTGAAAGATTGAAGATACTGGAAAACTGATGCAACACAAAATGTTGACGAAACTCAATGAGTCAGGCAGTGTCTATGGAAGGCAATACATTGTCAATATTTTGGGCTATGACCTTTCATTAGAAAATGGCAGAAACCTGGTGGGAGAGGAGCATAGGCTGGTAGGTGATGGGTGAATGCAGATGTGTGAGGGAAGGAAGAAAAAGCATGGAAGTGAAAGTAGGAAGATGCAGAGTGAGGTTAATTCATGCAGAAAGTCTGTGTGCAGATATGGTGGCCCAACGGGCTGCATTCTGGGCAGATATGATGGTCCAACAGGCTGCATTCTGGGCTATTAGTCGGAATAGTTGGCCTTCTCGAGCATTGCAATATAATCCCATAATTTTTAGCAATGTTCAACTGAAATTTGAAATGTTTTGGAGATTTCCTTTTGTAGTTTCAGAGTGAGTTAAACAATTATGGGGCACATCATAAATTAATGTAACTAATATGAAATTGCCATTTTACATAATACTATATCAATATGTATAGTTTTAAAGATTAGTTGTTACATTTATAGGATGTATATATTTACAGATATTGATTTTTGCAAAGCATAACAGACAGTTTTGTCTCTAGTCCTCGATACAATCATCTATGATTTGCCATTGCTGAGGATATGGAATTGGCATGTTGTTGCATTGTGTAGCCTGTACTTCTGCGATGTAAAACATGAAAAGCAAAAATGTACAAATGAAAAAGCAGCTGTTAAGTAAAAACTTGTGGTCAGCATAATTTCCTCAAGGTGACTGCATTTTAAATTTGTTTTCTTAATAGTATATGCTATTAAGAGGGGAAAACCATGAAATTACTGTGAGATAGTGATTTTAGAGGATCTTGTCTAGATTTCATTTGCTAAAACAATACTGGAAAAAAGATTTAAAAGTAACGTTCAAATTGCATATAATTGGAAGAAAATCAATTAAAGGGCTCTGGCAGAAAGCATGGGAGAAGAATTGATAGCTTCCAGTGAATGGCTAATGAGGAATGATGCAAATAATCCAGATGCAGTCAAATAATTATATTTTCTTGAAGTCGAAGTAAAATAATGAAAACAAGATTAAGGATCACTGCAAATGGAATAGACCAATGTAATTCACCAAGGGGCATAAAGCATAAATAGAGATTAAACAAATGAGTGATAAATGCAGTAGTGCCCACCAGTTGTGGGAATGAGAACATTCAAATAGGATTAAACATAATTAGAAATTATAGATGGAACATCATTTAAAAGTCTAGACAATGTTTAGAAACTGACTTAGAGGACAATCGATTGAATGCAACATGAGCTATCATTTTTAAAAGTGCTAGAAATAAGATCATTTGTATTTTTTTTAAAGGGAGCATTGATTACAAAAGCAAGATATTTGTGCTGATAATTCATATAAAAGAATATTACTCAAATAGCCAGTCACACATCACACATGGGAATGATAATAAATGCTTTTGGAGTGTGCGAAGGAAACTTATCAGAGTTACAGATTTAAGATTCTCAAAATTCAAGATTCTTTTGTTGTCATGTAATGAAACAGATGTAACATTACATGAATTTGCATTTAGTCTGCTGTGTGTATAGCCTCTGCAGCCATACAGATCAGTCCAAATTATTGGCAATTCGGAAATTCTGATATGATCAGGAAGCCTTCCTTGCCCGAAGTCCATCGGCAGTCCCTCCCACTCTCACTTCCCGGTTCTGGTACCCCTTCAGTCATTCTCCAGCAGTCAACAGCCAGGTGCGAGTCCTATGACTGCAAGTTTCCCCAGCCTGTGGCCTACATGGCTCCCTGACTCAAGATGCCAACAGCCCTTTGTCTTTGTGTTCTTTAGCCATAGAACCCCTCACTGGTCTATGGCTATGTTCACCATTCTATAGGGTCATCTCTTCTGCTTCTCCTTCTCAAAAGAGGGTGTGTTCTCCCTATTTTCTAGTGCCCTGTGCCAGTTTTCTGCTTCCCTGGAGTCTACAACTCCGCAAGGCACCCCCATCTTGGGCTCAGACTCCACGGTTGCAGGATTTTAAAACAAAATTAGCAGGCTATTTAAGGCCTATGTGGAGCTGTTAGTAGTACGACTGGACTTTAGAGCACTGCAGAGGAGTGCTGTCTTCACTTCCCACACCAGAGGCATGGATCTTTTTAAGAAGCTGGCAAAGAGGGAGTTTAAATGGTTTATATAAAAAAGGGAATAGTTTCCTATTACAGAAATGTTAGTACTGTACTCCAGTTTCAAGGTTAAAGAACTAAATTTGAAATGAGGAAATTCAAAGTTTGGAATGCAGCCATTGTTCAGAATTAATAACTTTCAGATAGAATTTGAAAATGTTAATGTGAGAAAAAATGTGCAGGTCTGTGGAACAAGAATAGGGATGAAATGTTCAAAGAAATGATAATTGTTTGGCTGCATTTTTCATGATATAGAAGGAAGCCATTCAGACCATTGAATTTATACTAGCTTCAAGCAATTCCATTCTTCCCTGCATTTCCTTCTCACCTTTTCTTTCTTGTGTATCCATCAACTGCATAGTGATTGTCCTATTACAATCCTGCAACAGGAGCATTTTATAGAGACCGACTAACCTACCAATCAGAAAAGCTTTGGGATATGGGAGAAATATTAGCCTACAGTGGGGTGAAGTACATTGTCACAAGCAAACTGCACATGCACAGAACTAAAGATTGTGAATGAGTCTGAGTCAATAAAGCTGTGCCTCAATGACCATCTGTTCTTTACATTTCTATAAGGTTTAACATTGTGCTTGTGTTAAAACAATATTCTGCAAAATTAATCCCCAAATCTTTGGAACCGAGCTTACCATGACAGGATCAATATTTATTTATAGTATCTATTAAAAAATGGCAGTTTTTTTTAATGAGAAATAATCAAAATTATCTACTCAAAAATGCAGATATTATCTTAGATCAGATCAAAAGAATTTTTACAATGTATTTGATAATCTTGTGGTCTTGATGAGTTTTTGTTTTAAATGCCAATATTGTGCAAAGACGTGAACAATTTTATTTCTCGGATTATGTGATAGAAGATGCTAATAATGAAGTGAATGATTGTCTCTGATGTGGGTAAGGAATCAGATTTTTTTTTTAAGAAACCTGGCAGGAAATCTTTGGGAAGGTGCAGTTAATAATGACTGTCATGACCAATTGATGAGAGACACTGAAAATGGTAGTATTTGCCCAAAGGTGTTTTCAGTAACTGAAAATATCCAATTTTGCAGAATAGCAATAATGGCAACAAGATCCCGAAATTGAACCAAAAAAAAAAATTCCGCTTATAAATAGTGAGAATGTTACAGCAGATTACCTAAATTTAATCTCTATTTCAAGTAGGAAGGAAAAACGCCAAAGGAGTGCTTGAAAGAAGGACATTGCAAGGCTTTACAGCTTACTTTCTTTGAATGTAAAAGGTCCATGGTATGTATCAATTTTAACAAGCTAATTTTTTTGCCATTTGGTTTGTATTCACAGCATGCTGCACAGGTGTACTTTATTGTGGATAGCTTGAATATTTGAGATGTTGCAGATCTTCTAATTTGTCTTTTTCTTGATTTTAATATACAATAAACAATGGGCAGAGAGAATAAGGATGCATAATTAAAAAGATTACAATATACAACAATCAGTACATAATAATGGTATCTTCAGCTCCCCATACTCAGAGAAAAGAAAACACATTATAGTAAATCCCCTTGTACTAATCTAATGGAGAAGAGGAAACAACAAACATAAGAACCTGGTCCTCATCCAAAAGAGAATGATATCAGGAAGGGACAATAAATCAAAGAAATGTTAGAAATTATATCATATGAAAATATTATTTGAATGGGTGCCAAATTGCTTCAAATTTAACAGAGGGATCCAATCCAGCACTTCTAAATTTTCTAAAAGTTCAAATACGCCATGGTTTGAGAAAACCATTGAACTATATATAGTAGGCAGTGGGGGTCCAAGAGCAGTTGAGGGATTTGGTTGTAAATCAATTGCAAGGATTGCTGAAAGAGAACCAAAGACATCTTTCCAGAACCGGACAGGACCAAAACATATGGGTCAATGAAGCCACTTGCGATTTACCCCTATCGCAGATTGAATTAAAATTAGGAAATCTACAGGCAAGCTTGTCCTTGGACATATGCACCCTATTAAATTGAATAAGAAGTGCTTAGCACACATTGATGAAATACTAACTAGTTTGAGAATCTTTTCCCACATCTCTGCAGGTAAAGAATTTTGGAGCTCCTGTTCCCATGTCCTTTTGAAATTTTCAGTCAAGACTGGTCACAGTTTTAAAACCCATCTTATATGATTGCTATTAAACCCTTCAGAGAGAGATTTAAACATAAAAGAGCATCAACCATATCCAAATGATACAACAGGGGAAAATTAGGTAACACAGCATTCAAAAAATGCCTAATTTGAAAATATGCAAATTAGGCAAGCCATATTTATTTGAAAGTTGTTCAAAGGACATAAGATGACCTTCCATGATCAGATTCCGAAAGCATATGATACCGTTGACCTTCCATTTACCAATGGCTGAAAAAAAAAATGAGATTTTAAAAAAAGCCAGATAAATTAAATTATTTTAAATCAAAAAAACCTCCGGAACTGAAACCATATCCACAATGTATGTTTGGATACAGGATTAGTTATCCGTTTACTAACCTTAGTAAGTGAAAAAAGGGCAGTTCCCAAGAGGGAACTATTGAAAATTTCTCGACTGATTCCATTTCGAGCTTTATCCATGATGGATGTTCAAGTTTATCAGAATAATAATTTGATATGATATATCAAATAATAATTGCCCAATAGTAGAATCTATGATTGGTTAATGCCAAGCTCCCATCTAATTTGTGCCTCATATTTAACATCTATTTTCAGTCTCTTTATTTGTTGCATATTGTAGTAACAATTAAATACCTCTGAATACAACCTTATAACCGTTTACAGCACGGAAACAGGCCATGTCGGCCCTTCAAGTCCGTACCGGTTCACTTGAACAACTCCACTAGCTCCTCTGCAAACTCCTGAGGAAGTAGAGGCTTTCTTCATGATGCCATTGGTGTGTCACATGCTTGAGATTTTGATACCTGAAATTTAATGGAAAAATTTCTGAGTAAACATTGCAAATGTTGATGTTTTGCTACTCAGAGGTAAACACCAAATATCTTTCACAGAATCTCACTCCTTCTCTAGTACATTTCAGATGAATTCAGTGTTTGGCCTAGAGATTCTGTGTCTTGGTCTGACATGACCAGTTTTAACAGAATTAACGCAAATTGCTGAGATGTTTTAGAATGAGTAAGCTGTTCCCATTGCCATTTACACTGATTCAAAAGTACTGTCCCGGGTTATACCCCATATTTGGTTATTTTCTGCCAATTGTGCCTAGTCAGGATTATCCTGGCAAAATTGCGGACTCCTGTAGTCACATTAACTTAATATTTGAACTGCATTAACCAGCAGTCAATATACCAGTTGACCCAGGTGTTTCTCTTTTCTGCATGGTACAGTTAAATTCAATGAAATGATTTACACTTGGTAACACAAAACCAGCAGTCAGTTGGAGCAAGTAAAAACGGAGAATATTGGAATTGCTCAAACTCCTGATGAAAAAGTATTAACCTGAAATGTTTTCTTCTCCACAAATCAATTTCAAATTTATTATCATCTAACTACACATTATAATTGCATATTTATTTTAAATTAATTTTTTATGTATAATGTGTAAATATTTTGGGATGATTTACTTGGTTACATGATACTGTTCATCAATCTCCAGGCCTGGGTGAAGAAGCTTGGCAGTCCTGATTTTGATGTGCTGGATGGAAAGGGTCTTCTTTCATTCTTTGAGCCCTATTTAAGCAATGCTCCTGGTAAATACTGTCAATAGAGGGAAGGGAGATGCCAACGATTCATGGTATAAATATTAGCAAAGCACACCCTAGATGGGCTGAGCTCAGATTTTCACAGTTTTCTCATTTGTTTCAGATTTTGGCTATCCATAGTAATTTATTGTTGGGTTGAGCCTTGCTGGTGTGAGTTGTAGAGAACTAATCACTGCACAGAGAGGACTATCTTGCAATCTTTAACCTCACACTTGTACATGTATAAAACTTTGCCCTTGCTGTTTTATTCCCATATGCCCTGATTCATTCACAAATGGATCAAGGTTTAATTACACATGAGTGATTTTACATGTTTTTCTGCCAGTGTGCCAATTCTAATTTCTGCAAAGCCAGACCAGTTTGAAGTCCATGTCGGTTGTACTTTTCTCAATTTAGACCAGCTATTCTCAATGGGAGCCATATGACTCTCTTGGGGGAGGCCACATCACATTTAAGGTGGGGGGTGGGGCATGGACTGAAATTATAAAATATTTTTATGCAGCTGGTAGGAGAGCAGCATGGAAGAAACCAACTAGATTGCTAATGAGGAAGGGGCCCATAAACTTTGAGCAGAGTTTGAAGATTCAGGATTCTTTTATTATCATGTAATAAAACAGATGTAATATTATATAAAATTGCTTGTTCTCAGAGAGAGAAGCAAAAGAGTCACTGAGTACCCATGGATTTGCCTCCAGTGCTCCCGCAGCCACACAGCCTTCAGACGAAACCTGAGCTCCAGATCCAAGCCTCCAACGTGATCAAGAAGCCTTCGCACCTTCTTGCATCCCGGTTCCAATACATGGTACCCGTTTAGCCAGTCTCCAGTAGTCCGCAGCTTGTGTGAATCCTTTGACTACAACCTGCCAGCAGTCCACAGCCTCTATTCCTTGCCTCAAGCAGCCAACAGACCTATGACTGTTCACTTCAGCTGCAGAGCCCCTCTCTGTGTGTGTATGAGACACCAAATTAACTCATCAATATCCTTTCTCCACCTTCCTCATTGCCCACTATTACACTCATTTCTGTCAGTTGCCAGCTCATTACACCATCCACACCTTCACCTAAATTATGCATTGTAAATAAGAGTTTACAGCACTAAACATTGAATAATTCCACTGGTCATAGGCAGCCACTTAATGCAAACACTCCTTCAGTGTTGCCCTCTGTCTTCAATGGGTGAGCCAATTGTGCATCCATCTCATCTCTGGACTAGCCTAACCTTCTCAAATGCTTTATTAAAGTCCATGCAGACAACATTCACGGCCTTGTACTCATCCATCACTTTTGTCATTTCTTCAAGTTAGTGAGAGATGCCCTCTCCTATACTATCATTATCCTTATGCTCACTCACTAATGGGTCCACATTTTCCAAATGTAAGTAAATAATTTCAAAGAAGCTTCTCCAATAGTTTCTGTGTAGTTAATGTAAGGCTCACTAGCATATAATTTCCTGGATTATCATTGTTTCCCTTCTTAAACAAAGGAGCAACAATGGCTATTCTCCAATCTTCTGTTTGCAGAGGATGCAAGATCTTGTGATTTCTTGTGACCTAGAAGGATGGCCAATAGAATCCATGCTGGATAATGGAGCAATCCCATTCCTCCACTAAGATATATCTTAGAGCACTCTCAACAATTTAAAAGGTTATGGCTGTTCTAATCATGGCCTATATTTTTCTCTGGACGGCAGGAATGTGGTATCAAATAAATTAGAGTATTGTATATCATTAATTCCTTATGTCTTTTATTTTTAAGCTGGATAACCGAGCTCGTTTCAGGGGAAGAAAAGGATACTAGCAAACCAACTACAATGGAGCAATGCATCAGGATTTATGTATGCCATTATAGAAATAAATTGGCAACCCATTTTACATTTAAAAAATAATTGTATTCAATATTTTAAGTGAAAAATTGGAGATTTTTTGTTTCATTTTATTTATGCAGTTGGTCGTTTTTACTTTTGAAATTCATTTGCAATAAAAATGTCTCTGTGGGTATATTTGAAGAAAATGTTTTCAAATATTTTAACGTACATTTTTGGGAGTTAATTTTCTGTATAAAACCTGCTATTTACACGACAGGAATAAAGGTGTATCCCGCTTTATGAAGATAGAGCATTCCTGAGAAACCATTTGTAAACTGAAAATTCGTAAAGCGAAGACCCATTAACTACTTTTGGAGGCAATTTTTGTAAAAGCACAAACCCACTATAAACCCATTATAATTTCTTCATAAAAGTGAATGTGGGTTTCTTCATATAAGTGAATTTTCATAAAGAGGGGTTTATTTGTATGTGTACTTACAGAATATAACAATTTGGGAAAAGCTATTGAAGTGTACAAGAAATAGTTAATAAAAAATTAAAAGTTTACACTGACAAATTAATAGTCATGTGAATATAGGTAAATATATCAGCCTTTTTTTGAAAATACTATGTTCTTTTATAATTGACTTTTGTATATATCACATAAACAGATAAACACAAAACAAGTTGTCAACCTTATTCACACTTTATCTGCTGCCCTACACTAATTTTGATGTTGAACGATAGTGTTGTTTTCCAACCATTTGATGGTATTTATTTTGTGTAAAAGGTCTTTTATTTATGCATGCCCTTTAAGTTTCTTTTTCATGCTTCAGGTCTGTTCATTTCTTTACAATCATTGCTCATTGCAAACATAGCAACTGTTAATACTCAACAAAATGGAAAAATTATTGATTTAATTAAATTTAAAAATCTAATTTGTTTATTTGAACTGTGAGTTCTTTGGTTTAAACTTTTGATCCTAAGTGGTATTATTACAGAGCAGAAGTTTGGTAATGTTTAAAATCTAAAATCTAAACAAAATGCCAGCAGGACAGGCAAGCATAGGCAGTAGAAAGTTGATGTTTCACATAAATGCCTTTCCATCAGGACTGGAAAGGTTAGAAATAAAGAATGTTTTAAGTTGCGAAAAATGTGGTAAGAGGAGCAGAGAGTAAAACAATGAAGATAGAGAGAGAATGAAGATAGAGAGAGAATGAAGATAGAGAGAGAATGAAGATAGAGAGAGAATGAAGATAGAGAGAGAATGAAGATAGAGAGAGAATGAAGATAGAGAGAGAATGAAGATAGAGAGAGAATGAAGATAGAGAGAGAATGAAGATAGAGAGAGAATGAAGATAGAGAGAGAATGAAGATAGAGAGAGAATGAAGATAGAGAGAGAATGAAGATAGAGAGAGAATGAAGATAGAGAGAGAATGAAGATAGAGAGAGAATGAAGATAGAGAGAGAATGAAGATAGAGAGAGAATGAAGATAGAGAGAGAATGAAGATAGAGAGAGAATGAAGATAGGACAAAAATACTGGGCTGATAGAGATGGTAATTCAAAATTCCTTTATTGTCATTTAATAAAACAGAAATTGTAATATTAGACAAAATTTCCTTGTCTCTGTCCCATTGAGGAAAGAAAATCTGCATTTCCCACGTTGGCCTGATTAGCCACCTCAGAACCCATAAACCAGAGACTAAGAAAAAAAAACATTTGAAATATCTTGTAGTTTCCACTGCAATACTGTATGGCAAATAAAAAGCCAAGAACTACTGTATTTCAGGTATTCTTATTGATCTTTATTTATGCAAATAATTTCACATTTGGTTTTCCTTTTAGGTGATATCAAATCAATTTAATGCAGAGAAACACAAGAGCTGTAGATGTCTGGATAAAGGATCCCAATTCAAAACACAATGACTGACTATTTCAATCCATGGATGCTGCCTGACCCACAGAGTTAGTGCAAGAAGACACCCTAGAAAAGCAGAGTGGGCTGCCTCAATGACTCATCCTGTAGCCCTCACATTTATTGTGATGAAATGCTTTAACTCGTCCCTAAGTGAAGATCTCGATCCACTGCATTTCACTTACCGCTGTAATTGCTCCTGTAATGGATAAATATTGGGTGGAATTTGGAAAGATTAGTGGGTTATATACATATACACATTTTAAAACTGATCTTATTTTTAAATACTGAAGAATTCATATTCAGTAACATTGCAGGATCTCTGGAGAATGTTATGCACATTTTGCAAGTAGGTGCTAATTGAAGTGACCTTATGAAATGAATAAACCATTGTTTGGAGGAGACAAACTGGCTGTTTAAAAGTACCTACAGTGTGCTCACAGAAAGGTCACACCTGGATTTTGTTTATCTAAAACAATAGATGGGAGCAGAGGGATAACTCCTGTTGTTTGCTGAAGAAGGTGGGGGTTTTTGCAAGTGAGAGAGTCACGTGGGCTTTCTGGCAGTTGGCAAGAGAGAGGGAGAGAAGACAAGTTCTCAGCCAGTGTGTGTGAGACACTGAAAGTCGCTGAATAGTGCAAGCCAGGAAGAGCTGGTTGGAAACAGAAAGTTCCAGAGCAGTGGATGGCTGGAAGTGCTATCTGTCTGATGTTTCTCTTGGAATAAGTGGAACAAAAAGGAACTCTGTTTGAGCCTGAAAGAAAGAGGTTACCATCTGGAGAACCCTGATGGGGCAAGTTTCATCAGCGAGACCTTGAAGTAACTAATGGTGGTACCTCCGTTGTGGAAATCATGGAACAACAAATCTGTCTCTGCAAACTCTACAAGAACCTTCATGAGCGGTAAACATTTACCTTTCGAGCACCAAAGCCTGGTGAACTTTATACATGTTAAATTCTGTGCATAGTATAAGAATTGCCTGCAACCAGAGAACTTGGAAGAATGAGAAGTGAGATTGAACTGTGAACCAAAAAACTTTTCTTAAATTTACACACACATCATACGCATGAGCTTAGAATTTGAAGGGAGATAAGTTAAAGTTTGATTCTATTTTCATGTTTAAAATTAATTAAAAACAACTTTTATTTAAATAACACTTGTCTTGGTGAATGTCTATTGCTGCTGGGTTTTAGGGTCCTCTGGGCTCGTAACACTCCACAGCAGATGTAATCTCACTGGCTCTCCACTCAGCCCTGAATCATATATAACAGCAACACATACATCATGCTGCCTTTAATTGATTACAGCTCAGCTTTTGACCTCAGCACTGGTCAGCAAGCTTCAAAACCTGGGCCTTTGCACTTACCTCTGCAAATGGATTCTTGACTTCCTCATTGGAAGATCGCAGTCAGTGCGAATCAATAATGTCTCTTCCTCATTGAGATCAACATAGGCGCATCTCAAAGATACATTCTTAGTCCACTCCTCTACTTTCTCTACACCCATGACTGTGACAAAGCACAATTTAAATCCCTTTTACAAATGTGCCAACAGCACCAAGGGCTGTCAGAAGAACCACAGACGGCAGTGAGGAAGCGTTCAGGGGTGAGAGATCAGCTAGTTGAGTGATGTCACAGCAATAACCTTGCACTCAACGTTAGCAGAACTAGGAACTGATTGTGCAATTCAGTAAGGGAAAACCAAGGGAACACTGAGGGGTCAGCACTGGAAAGGATAAAGAATTTCAAATACCTGGGTTTCAACACCTCTGAAGATCTATCCTGGGGGGCTTCATGTCGATGCAATCATGAAGAAGGCTCACCAGCGGCTATACCATTCAGACTTTGAGGAGATGTGGTATGTCATCAAAGACTCTTGCAAATTTTTACAGCTGTACAGTGTAGAGCAAACTAAGTAGTTGCATCACTGGTACAGAGGTGCCAATGCACAGGACAGGTAAAGGCTACAGAATATTGTGAACTGGGCCAGTGCCATCAGGGGCACTAGTCTTCACTCCAAGGACATAAAAGAGGTGGTGTATCAAGGACCCTCACCGCCAGGCCATGCCTCTTCACACTGCTACTATCAGGAAGGAGGTATGAAGCCTGAAGATGAACATCCAGTGGAACAAAATCAGCTGCTTCCCCTCTGCCATCAAATTTATGAATAGACAATGAACCATAGTCACTACCATGCCTTTTCTTTTGCACAGATGTATTTATTTTAAAATGTAATTTATACCAATTTTTGCACCTGTAATACTGTCACAAAATTTTGTGACATGTACATGACAATTCATTCTGATTCTGTCCTTCCACTTTCTCATTTGTTCACAGATTTCGTAGTTATTTTGCTATCAATGGCATCCTCTGCCACATGAGGGGAGTACATGAGTAAATACGTGTTCCATCCATACTAGTTACCTTCCTACCCATCCTGTAGAGGTGTCTGGTATCCTTTATGTTTCAGATGGTTGGCATGACAGCTCCCTTTTTTTTAATCAATCTTAGTGGAATGATACACAGCCAATGGAGTTGTACTGACAATAACCACACCAGTAGTGTGAGTATGGGACAGCTTTAATAAACTAATATGTACACTAAGAGGTCTTGTCTCTCTGCAAGACGAACCTGGAAGGCGAGACTGTACCTCTGGACTGCTTTACATACCACCACAGGAGTAACACTGCGGGAAACAGGAGTTCCACGGCAGGTTTTCAGGATCTCACTGGACCACTACAAGAGCAGATTTGTAGTTTACATCAGTTGAAAAAACACAAACTAAACCATCAGACCAAGCAGGGTTCAAGGGGCAGAAGTGCAGTGCTGGGAGGTATGTTCATCTTGTATTTCTTGCAACCTGTGAGGCTGTATGGATTTCCTCATGAGGATTGCAAAAAAAAAAAATCGATCATTTCGTGGTATGGGGGAAAAAGATAAAAGATTGCCTGATGGAGAAATATGGATTAATTCTTAAGGTTTGATCAGTAAAACCAGAAAATGAAATGTGCTATGAAATTTCTAGCACAACGGTAAACAATATTAATTAATTGATTTGCTGAATATTTTACTGGTTGAGTCCTATTTTTGAACCTTGTTAGGACATCAAAAGATAATACTATTTTGTTGAATAATTGCACACAAAATGTTTGAGAGCAGAAGTTTTCAAACTTTTCTGTATTATATAACCTATTAGAGATTTGCCTATTTACTCTTGCCTGAACACATCATATATTTGAACATATTAAATCCCTTTATTTATAACATTGAGAAATAATCCTTAAAAATTGCAGCAGGTGTTTCTGCTTCATGTAATGAAAACATTGAAGTACGCGGAAGATTTATCATCTAAAATAAATACTTCCTAACCTTACTTGCTATTTTCTCAATTAGTTTTGAAGCAGCCACTCAATCACCTGTCAATCATGTTTGAAAGCACAAACCACAATGAGAAGAACTGCAGTTACAATAAAACTAATTACAATTGTCAACTTTTGTTATCTTAAAAGGTGAATAGTGAATTTCAGCAACAATGTGATATGATATAATAATTATAGTAAAATTTGCACTTAGTTTAAATGTGTGCCTCCTTTTGTCTTAAGTCCCTTTCACACTTGCCGATGATCCCAGGAATGAAACGCCAATCAGCCTTTAAAGTGGCAGGTGTGAAAGGAACATCTGCTCAACGCTGGCGTCAGATGATATCATCTCTTTCTGGGAATTGCCGGCCTCGACCCCTAGTACAATTCCCAGCGCCGGTGTTGAGATCAGGCAAATGTGAAATGGGAAATTGCATTATGGGATAGAAATGACATCACTTTTTGCATGATCATGTTAGGGTCTGGTTGGAAGTGAGCTGCAGACATACTGGAGTGAAGGTAATCCAGACACTCCTCTTCCATCTCTCCTCTGAAGTTAGCAGGCACATTGCCTGGGCTTGTTAGGTGCTGTGATTCACAAAATCAGAGTTTATTTGGGTTAACTTTAAAGAAGTTGAAATCAGTGAAAAGGGTTAAAATAGAGCAAAAATAATGGCTTCTGCAAACTGGGGAGATAGGGCGGTGCATCAGCTTCTAACAGTAAGGTTGGAGGATGCATCAGGGTATAAGTTAATGGCCACAATTAAGGATGACTGATTTTATGAGGGAATTTCAGCAAAGCTCAGGGCACTGGGGTATAAAAGGGACAAGAGACAGGTTATCAAAAAATTAAAAACACTCAAGAGGAGGCTGCACCAGACCTTTGACCATAATTGGAGGAGTGGCGCAGACCGTTAGGACTGGCCTTATTTTAATCTTGTTTATGACATCCACTCGCTCTTGTGGGCAACCTTCAGGCTAGAGGGGGGGGGGGGGCTGATGAGCGATGCCCTCAACACTATATGCAACCTGATTTGAAGGAGGAGGAGGATGTGCACAAACGGTATCTCCAACAGACCCAACCACCACCCCTGGTCCCTCATCTGCTCCTGGTGCCCTCCACTCCCCCAGTGCCTCAACCTCTACTGCTACCTCATCTCCTGTCACAACCTTGGCTGATCAGCAGATTGCAACTGAACCAACGACAACTGGCGATTATACAGGGATAACACCTCCTGCTGCACTGGGAGCTGGTAAGACTCATAATTCATCTGCTCAAACAAAAATCTTGTTTGAATAAAAGCTGAGGGCATGGCATTTAATTCACATACTTGTCTCACCGATATGTTGGGGCGAGAAAGAGGCTGAGACGTAAAAAGCCCATGAAGTGACAAATGATATGCGTGAGTTCATAGCCAAAATGGACCAGATGGACCATGAAAGAGAATGAGATAGAAGGGAGCAGCAGGCTGAGATATTGCAGAGGCTGATGCAGGAGCAACGGATGGCACTGAAACAGGCGCGCCAGGCTGCAAATGAAGGATTGGCGTGCCTGATAATGAAGGTTCAACAGGAGATGAAGGCACAGACAGCAGTTATAAGCAGACTGGCCTCATCAATCGAAGTGATTGGGCGAGTCCAACCTTGGCCCTCCACCATTCAGTCTCCTTCCACCCTTGGCAGGTCTCTTGCAAGTCCCTTCCTACCAGCCTTCCCATCATTCCAACCAATGATACCCCTCCTCCCATGCACCACCATCAGCCCTCCCCATTCCATTCTCCTCCCTCTTGCTGACCTGCACAGCATTCCCCTTTCCCATGGCTGTCTTCTCCCTCCAGTGGTGCACCCAGCCTACATCCCAACCCTTATCAACCCCCCCCCCCACCCATGGGACACACTTGACAACTATAGGTGCTGAAGGTTCAGCTGATCAAGCCACTATTGGCCATTATCTCGGCTCCTACATTCACCTGCTGGAGGATGAGGATGAGAATGTTGAATGATCAGTTTACTTCTTTTGTTCTTCACCAAAGTTGTAAAGTTTACAATTCTGTAGTATGTTGAAGTCAAGTTGAAGGTCAATATGAATGAAAAGTTGATAAATATGTGTTTTAAAGATGTTAATGTTTCATTCAAAGTTTTTCACTGCCTTTATTGACATTTATTGTCCATGTTTACACTAATGTTGCACATAATGTTGCAATAGTTATTATATAGTAGTTATTTTAAAATTCAAATTTACCAGTTGCACTATGTTCAAGGACAAGCAATAAAGTTTTATAAACCTCTATAGGATTATACTCAATCATTATCCTCATTTCCACATAAGTCTGTTATTATAGCCTCACATATGGCCTGCGGATCATGGCCCGTGGCACCAGTGTAAGGGACGCTTTCTGGAGGAGGGAGATCGGAGACTTCAGCCCTCCACTCTTTTAGGAAGTCCTCCTTGTTAAGCTCATAGATATTATGTAAGACACAGCAGGCAACAGCTACATCTGACACAAAGGGGGTATTAATATCTCTTTGTTTGGAGAGGCACCTCCAGTGACCTTTGAGACGACCAAATGCATTCTCCACAACCATTCTAGCGGAGCTTAGTCTGAAGTTGAATATGCCCTTACGGTGATCAATGACCGTGAACCCCTAAATCAGCCATTTTTGCAGTAGGCCGGATCCCCGATCAAATGCACAGGTATTTCTACACCATTCACATTTCCGAAGACCTGTGATACAATCAAAAAGAGTGTGTGGGTGAGAAGGAGCAGAGGGGAACAGTGGCGAAGCTGAGGTTTATCACACACTTCACAGGGTCACATTCACTTGTTAAGGCATCATAATTCACTGTCAGAAATCACTTACGTCACTGGGGAATAGCTGACCACATGCATCTTCAGGAATTACGTAAATGGGAAAGTTGAGAAGAATCCTGGGTGCAACCTAGCCAGCCCAAATCGACATCTATGAAGCTGCAAATACAGAGGGTGACAGCTCAAGTGAGGATAAATGCTAATAGTGGAAAGATCAACCTTACTAGCAGTTGTGGTCAACAACAGCTTGCAGAACGATAAGAGTGCCATCCTTTTCAATTGTGGTAGGATGCTAGATCTTCCTGTGGGGCAATGATGGGAATATTTGTGCCATCTATGGCTTTAGCCTACATTGGATAACCACCCCTTCTTTCAAATGCCTCCATAGTCTTCAGTCGGCAACCCTATGAAACGTGGCATGAGTTATTTTTTCACTGCTGCTGTTAGCTGCCTCACCACCATCAATATGGTGGAGATACCAACATGAAAAAGCACACTGAAGGAATGATACTCTCCAGGAGTGGCATACCACCACAATGCTAGTGCAGGTCTGACCGGAGGTGTGGTGACATGTAATTACACCACTAGGTCACCAGGGGCCATCCCAGTGACCTTGTCTATAAAGCAGTCCAAAGCTACAGTCTAGCCTTCCAGGTTCGTCTTGCACAGAGACAAGACCTCTGAGTGTACCTATTAGTTTATTAAAGCTGTCTTATTCTTGCACTGCTGGTGTGGTTATTGTCAGTACAGGAGGTTCCAGAGGTCTTTGGCATTTTGTGTTCTTATGCCTCAGATGGGGCCAAGTATCTCAACAATGAAATCAAATGTGGCACGAGACATTCGTATATTCTCATGCCGCTGGGGATCATCGTATTTTTCAAAACCTTGATCCAAGAAGACAGGTCCCTGAAGTCACTCCCTCTTCCACATCCTTCTACTATTATGCATCCGTTCAAGATACTTCATTAAAATCAAGTTTTCTACGGCTGACTCTCAGCTCAGTCAATCCCTCCTCCTCAAACACTTGACAGGTTATATGCAAGATATCATTGAAATTATTCCACATGAGATCAGAAGTTCCCTGGTCTGTAAGATCAGTCTCTCTTTGCACCAATTTGCAGATTAGGAGGGTGATAAGACCTGCTTGTGTGGCAATGGATTCAACTATCTTCTGGACATCCAAGGTGATCTGTCTGAGGTCGGCCATTGTATAGAATGAGATAACATCACTTCCCTCTTTTGCGTGCGGTGTCATCCAGGCAATTCCGATGAAAGGTAGAACAGACCAAACACCAAGGATAATCCCTTGCAAGTGTGAAAGTGTTCAGTATCTTGGTTAGGAGTGATTTAGTGTGAAAGACCAAACCCCCATTCGTATCCCAGGACACTGAATGGCCGATTTACTGGGACTCAAGTGTGAAAGGGGCTTTACTTAAACAATGCCCTAATACCAATAGCTGAATTATTTTACTTTCTTGAAGAGTTACTTGGAATATTCTGGTTGTAATTGCAGAAGTAGCTTGAATGGAAGATCCAGAAACAGAAGTAGGACTAGGCCCATTCACCTGCTTGAGCCTGCACAGCCATTCATTAAGATAATCTTTTACTTTTTTTTGTATCACTTTCCTGTGTTAAGCCCACATTTATTGATTCTGCATACCCCATTTTACAAATACTCGCTTTATGAAAATTTGCTCTTACAAAGAAAACTGTTCACTTTTACGAAAGAATTTGAATGGATTTTGCTTTTACGAAAATAGCCTTCAATAGTAACGAATGGGTCTTCACTTTACATGGTTTTGGCTTACGAAAGGTTTTATAGGAATGCTCTAATTTCATAAAGCGAGGTACACCTGTATTCCAAAATCTATAATCTTGCATATATTCAGCATCTGAGCCTCCACATCCTAGGTCAGCGAATCCTAAGCTTTACTACATTTTTTGTGAAGTGACATCTCAGTTGTTTATGATGAGACCATGACCCCTGGATCCAAACAATCCCTCACTGCCTTTCACTTTCCATGGATGCTGCATGACCTGCTGAGTTTCTCCTGCACCTTTGTGTATTACATTAGATCCCAGCATCTTGTTTATCTCCAGACAACCCCAGCCATTGTTCTTGCATGTAACCAACCAAGAGCGTTAAAATTTCTTTTATGAGCTTGCATCTCAGTCTTCTGAATTTTAAAATATAGACCCAGTCTGCTTGATCGCTTCTTGTTGGATAATCATCTTCTCCTCCCATTCAAGTATCAGTCTGTAAACTTCAAGTTTCAACTTCCTTGGGTTGGGACACAGAACCCTGTATACATAACATAACATAACAATTACAGCACGGAAACAGGCCATTAGGCCCTTCTAGTCTGCACCGAACCAAACACCCCTTTCTAGTCCCACCTCCCTGCACAATGCCCATAACCTTCCATCTTCTTCTCATCCATATACCTGTCCAACCTTTTCTTAAATAATACAATTGACTCCGCCGCCACTATTTCTCCCGGAAGATGATTCCACACAGCTACCACTCTCTGAGTAAAGAAGTTCCCCCTCATGTTACCTCTAAACCTCTGCCCCTTAATTCTTAACTCATGTCCTCTTGTTTTAAACTTTCCTCCTCTTAACGGAAATAGTCTATCCACATCCATTCTGTCTATCCCTTTCATAATCTTAAATACTTCTATCAAATCCCCTCTCAACCTTCTACGCTCCAAAGAATAAAGACCCAATCTGTCCAATCTCTCCCCATACTCCAGATGCTTAAACCCAGGCAACATTCTGGTAAACCTTCTCTGCACTCTCTCCACTCTGTTTATATCCTTCCTATAATTAGGCGACCAGAACTGCACACAGAACTCCAAATTAGGCCGCACCAACGTCTTATACAATCTCAACATCACCTCCCAACTCCTATATTCCATGCAATGATTGATAAAGGCCAGCATACTAAAAGCCTTCTTCACCACCCTATTCACGTGAGTATCACAGAACACTGAATAGTTTCAGATAGTTTACTCTTGTATCTAAATCCCCTTGTAATAAATGTTAAGATTGACCAGAAATATTAATTCTGTTCCTTTTCCCACAGTACTACCTGACCTGGTGAATATTTCTCACGTTTTCTGTTTTTACTTTTGATGTCAATACCTTGTCCTGTCATCCACAATACTGGTATAGACCTCAAACAACTGAAACCTCTGCAATAATCCTTGCAAGACCTCAGAAGTCATTACTTCCAAATAGAAAATCATGCTTATAGCGACTCTCTTTTTTGTCTATGATAAAATAGAAAGAGATTTAGGAGAAGTCTCATGGGATGTAATTTGTTCTCCAGTTTAGTGTTTGCTCCACGTTGTCCCATTGTTTGATTATAGGAACGCTTGATTTGTATTTCCACACAACAAAAACTGTGAAGTAAATGTAAACATTTTAGTACTTTATCATTACTGAGGATAAAAACATATGAAAGATTACACAACTAAAGCGATGATAAAGCAAAGAAAATAGAAGAGGTGTAAATCCATGCTCATTGAAATTGAATTGTTATTTTTCTAGTATACTTTAATTTTGGGTATTTTTTGCTAATGCAGTTGGGAAGCACTTTGAGATGTCTTACTATCTAGGGGTGGCACACTTAAGCCCACTGCCTTATAAGGACCAGGTACAAACATGACCTGGAGTTCTTTCCGAATGGAATTTGCACCTTGTGACTGGGTGCTCCAGAAATGGGAGTTGGTAGGCTAAATTTAGACATGTGGCTCAGTAACAGGCTCACCCATGCAACGTACAAACTCTCACAGTACTGGATTCAAATCCATGTCGCTGGCACTGTAACAGCATTGCGCTAACCACTACGCAAACTGTTTGCTGTTGCCAATTGCTCTTATCTGTAGATTAGTGATTTGGGGGAGTCAAAGAGAATATGGGCAGAATATAAAATGAAATTAATGACGGATTAGTGCAAGTAGGTGCTTGATGGTAGACCTGTGTTTGGTGGACCGATTGGCCTATTTCTGTGCTGTATCAGCAACTCCATGTGAGTAAGTCTTTATGATTCTATTACAGCAGTAAAAACGGCGAGTGAAGGAGATTTGAAGCAGATTGGGCAAACTCCACAGAGAGAGAGAAAAGCAGAATGGTCTTGTCCACCAAGGGTTGCGGCTTTGTTCCTCGCTGGGGCCTCATTTCTGTGAGGGGCGCTGGACAAAGTGGTGATTCGAAGGCAGACAAAGTTAAAGAATTGCATAGTATCACATGATATTAATGTAAGTTTTACCTTCCTTTACGACGTTATCAGGACCTATAAACTCAAGAAATTGAAATATGCACCCTTTCTCTTTCCACAATGTCTCCCTAATCTGCATCTTCCCTCAGCAATGCAGTATTTTGCTTTTGCATTTCCATATCATGAGCCAGCCAAGTGTATGTCTTTAAATCCATCATCTACCTGGGGAGATGACGATCCCCGTCATAAAAGAGTTTGATGCTCTGGGCCAATTTCATTGATCAATTCCAAGTCAGGGCCTGCTTGGCGAGGAAGCGGAGCGAGCGCGAGGAATCACGGGAAGACGGGCTTGGCGAAGGGGGTGGACTACAATTCCCAGCAGCCTCGGCGCCAGGTTGGCGCAACCGCCCCGGAGGGTTGACGCTGCTGCAGCCGCGGCGGCGCGTGAATGTTTATCTCGAGGAGGGAGCGGGGACGGACGGACGGTCGCCACGAGGAGCGAAGGGGCCAGGGTAAGGGGGTTGATGGCATTCACGGTGCCGGGGAGGGGGGGTCCACGCCCGGCCGCCGAGTTTGAGGCCGGCTGACCCGCTCGAGGCGCCCCCTCAGCACGGGGCTGGCACGAGGCCTCCCCGGGGTGGTGGGTGGTGGGTGGTGGGTGGTCATCAAACCGGACGCCGCAGCAGAAATGGTGCAGTCAGCGGCTGCAGGTCGTGGTGGGGAGCGGATCGTGTCCGGCAGTTCCTGCTCGTTCATCCGCTGCACTGTTTCCTATTGCCTGCGCCTTGAAGCCAGTGGCATCAACAGAACCCGAATCGTTGCACTTCCTGCAGCTCCATCGATGAGGGTTTGCTCCCAAGTCGATTAGTTCTATTTATTAAGACCACAATGACTTGTTTTCAGCCCCGGCATCCGGTGGAGGCGGGAAGGGCTCGATGGGCAGGCGCTCAGCGGGGTGGTGATTGTTTTAGGCTCCTGCTGTTTGGAGAAGATCCAGGGATTCCATGAATCCTTGAGGGTGCTGATGCTCAAAGGTGTTTGGAGAAGATCCAGGGATTCCATGAATCCTTGAGGGTGCTGATGCTCAAAGGTGTTTGGAGAAGATCCAGGGATTCCATGAATCCTTGAGGGTGCTGATGCTCAAAGGTGTTTGGAGAAGATCCAGGGATTCCATGAATCCTTGAGGGTGCTGATGCTCAAAGCTGTTTGGAGAAGATCCAGGGATTCCATGAATCCTTGAGAGAGCTGATGCTCAAAGGTGTTTGGAGAAGATCCAGGGATTCCATGAATCCTTGAGGGTGCTGATGCTCAAAGGTGTTTGGAGAAGATCCAGGGATTCCATGAATCCTTGAGGGTGCTGATGCTCAAAGCTGTTTGGAGAAGATCCAGGGATTCCATGAATCCTCGAGGGTGTTGATGCTCAAAGCTGTTTGGAGAAGATCCATGGATTCCATGAATCCTCGAGGGTGTTGATGCTCAAAGCTGTTTGGAGAAGATCCAGGGATTCCATGAATCCTTGAGGGTGCTGATGCTCAAAGCTGTTTGGAGAAGATCCAGGGATTCCATGAATCCTTGAGGGTGCTGATGCTCAAAGCTGTTTGGAGAAGATCCAGGGATTCCATGAATCCTTGAGGGTGCTGATGCTCAAAGGTGTTTGGAGAAGATCCAGGGATTCCATGAATCCTTGAGGGTGCTGATGCTCAAAGGTGTTTGGAGAAGATCCAGGGATTCCATGAATCCTTGAGGGTGCTGATGCTCAAAGCTGTTTGGAGAAGATCCAGGGATTCCATGAATCCTTGAGGGTGCTGATGCTCAAAGGTGTTTGGAGAAGATCCAGGGATTCCATGAATCCTTGAGGGTGCTGATGCTCAAAGGTGTTTGGAGAAGATCCAGGGATTCCATGAATCCTTGAGGGTGCTGATGCTCAAAGCTGTTTGGAGAAGATCCAGGGATTCCATGAATCCTCGAGGGTGTTGATGCTCAAAGCTGTTTGGAGAAGATCCATGGATTCCATGAATCCTCGAGGGTGTTGATGCTCAAAGCTGTTTGGAGAAGATCCATGGATTCCATGAATCCTTGAGGGTGTTGATGCTCAAAGCTGTTTTGAGAAGATCCAGGGATTCCATGAATCCTTGAGGGTGCTGATGCTCAAAGCTGTTTGGAGAAGATCCAGGGATTCCATGAATCCTTGAGGGAGCTGATGCTCAAAGGTGTTTGGAGAAGATCCAGGGATTCCATGAATCCTTGAGGGTGCTGATGCTCAAAGGTGTTTGGAGAAGATCCAGGGATTCCATGAAACCTTGAGGGTGCTGATGCTCAAAGGTGTTTGGAGAAGATCGAGGGATTCCATGAAACCTTGAGGGTGTTGATACTCAAAGTTGTTTGGAGAAGATCCAGGGATTCCATGAATCCTTGAGGGTGTTGATGCTCAAAGCTGTTTGGAGAAGATCCAGGGATTCCATGAATCCTCGAGGGTGTTGATGCTCAAAGCTGTTTGGAGAAGATCCATGGATTCCATGAATCCTCGAGGGTGTTGATGCTCAAAGCTGTTTGGAGAAGATCCAGGGATTCCATGAATCCTCGAGGGTGCTGATGCTCAAAGCTGTTTGGAGAAGATGCAGGGATTCCATGAATCCTTGAGGGTGTTAATGCTCAAAGCTGTTTGGAGAAGATCCATGGATTCCATGAATCCTTGAGGGTGTTGATGCTCAAAGCTGTTTTGAGAAGATCCAGGGATTCCATGAATCCTCGAGGGTGCTGATGCTCAAAGCTGTTTGGAGAAGATGCAGGGATTCCATGAATCCTTGAGGGTGTTAATGCTCAAAGCTGTTTGGAGAAGATCCAAGGATTCCATGAATCCTTGAGGATGTTAATGCTCAAAGATGTTTTGAGAAGATCCAGGGATTCCATGAATCCTTGAGGGTGTTAATGTTTTGAGAAGATCCTTGTACTGCTTCCTCTGTGCATCTGGTAATCTCTTGACCTAACAGTGCTTAGTGTAAAGTGTGTTTCGGGAGTCTATTTTGAGGCATCTGAATGATGTGGCCTCTACATCAACATCTATTAATGTATAATTAGAGTTTCAATGATAGGGATATTAGCTAAATAAAACATTGATCCATTCAGTGTGCCAATTGATTTGGAAGATTTTGAAGAGACAGTTGGTGCTGACAGTCGGAATAGCCTTATTGATTGGTTTTGATTCTTTCATGAGATTTGTGTTTGAGAATTGTCTTTTACTCTTGGAGGTGATTCCCTTTGTCTTATTTTTGGTCTTGATTGTTAAACATCCATGAAAAAAAAACTCCAGTTACTGGAAATCTAAAATAGAAACAGAAAATGCAAAGAAAAAATGTCCTCATAACTAATGTGTTGATGTCCTAGTCCTGAGAAGGCATTTTGCAAATTATTTTCTGAATGAGAAGATAACAATCATGATGCTTAGTGTCTGGGTCATGAAATTTATTGGCATTTTGAATGTGACTTTATAGCAACTTCCCAGAAAATTTAACTGCAAATGCGACGATGGAGAAGAGAAGAAAGTTAATGTCTCTGGCCAATGGCTTTGTCTCAGAACTGTGTTATTGTAGTTATTCCTCTTGTCCATGGTGATGAGAATCTGGTACAGGAAATGCTAGATCAGATTTATTGTCAGAGTACAATTTTCTGAAGGTGAGGTAGAATTATTGGTAGTGCAAAAAAAACTATACACAGCATATACAAGTAAACAAATTGTGCAGAACAGAGAAAATAAAAAAAAAGTGCACAATTAAGAGTCCTTAAATGAGTCCTAGATTGAGTTTGTGGTTGATGGTGGAGGGGTAGCAGCTGTTCCTGAACCTGGTGGTGTGAGTCTTTTCCGATAACAGCAGTGAGAACAGAGCATGTGCTGGATGCTTGATGATCGCTGCTGCTCACCGACAACGTTGCTTTCTGTAGATGTTCTCGATAGTGGGGATGGTTTTGCTTGTGATGTCTTGGGCTGTGTCTACTATCTTTTGGAGGGCTTTACACCTCAGGGGTATTGATGTTCCATGATGCAGCTGGTCAGCACACTTTCCACCACATGTCTGTAGATGTTTGCCAAGGTTTCCGAGGTCATACCAAACTTCTGCAAATTCCTGAGGAAATAGAGGTGTTCACATCCTTTTTTCATGATGCTATTAGTGTGTCGGATCCAGGAAAGATCCTCCAAGATAGTGACTTCCTAGAACTTAAAATTGCTCATCCTCTCCACTTCTGGTTTTCCCCCAATGATTGTTTTCCCCTGGCTTTCCCTTCCTAACTTTTGGTGACATTGAGTGCAAGGTTGTTGTTGGTGCTCCATTCAGCCAAGTTTTCAATCTTCCTCCTGTATGCTGATTCATCACCTTTCTTTATCCAACCCACTACAGTGGTATCGTTGGCAGATTTGTTGTTGTTGTTCTACAGGTGTCTTCTTTCTTTGGCTTGGCTTCGCGGACGAAGATTTATGGAGGGGGTAAAAAGTCCACGTCAGCTGCAGACTCGTTTGTGGCTGACCAGTCCGATGCGGGACAGGCAGACACGATTGCAGCGGTTGCAAGGGAAAATTGGTTGGTTGGGGTTGGGTGTTGGGTTTTTCCTCCTTTGCCTTTTGTCAGTGAGGTGGGCTCTGCGGTCTTCTTCAAAGGAGGCTGCTGCCCGCCAAAGCAGCCTCCTTTCTACAGGTGTAAAGAGAGTAGAACAGCGGGTTAAGAATGTAGCCCGATGGTGCTCTAGTATTGATGGAGGAGATGTTCTTACCAATCCTCACTAATTGAAGTTCACACATCTGTAGAAATTTGCTAGGGTTTCTGCTGTCTGCTGAGGAAGTAGAGGCACTCTATTGTAGATGAGGAAACAGGTTTGATGGGTCTTAAAAGCAAGGACTTTGGACACACAGTTTTGGTAGCAAAGGATTTTATTTACTGAAGGAAAAACGTGGGAGAATTGTAACAGTTGTAGCACACGCATATACACACATGCAATTTACAGCAGCTGTGGGGAAAAAGGTAGTGGCAGTGAAACTGCGAACAATTTATTAGCGTTCGTGGGGAAATAGTCAGTAAGTGATTAAACACACGCAGGCAACTAATAACAAATGTGGGAACAAACTGCATATACACAAACAATCAAGGGAAAAGTCAATGCCTACCGCCCTTTAACTCTGTGGAGGCACAGCTCTATGTTATTTAGGAACAATAATCAAATGCTCCCAACCTGATTTAGTGCAAAGCTCACCAACAGTTTCTCCAGCACCGTTCCACATTCCTCAGCTTGGAGTGAAGCAGGGTAGGGTGGTCTCTCAAAGATGGCAAAAGAGGGAGAATAAAGAACCCATGGCACTTTTATAGTGCTGGAGGGTCCAGCCTAGGCATTAGCAGAGAACAATGGCTCAGTGCCAGGAGGGTAATCCAATTACAACAGTCAATGGCCCAAGGCCAAGTACAGGCAGGCTGGAGAGTCCAATCCAGATAATTTACATGGGACCAACGGCAAGGTGTGCACTAATGGGTGGGGCGGGACCAAACCTTGATTGTGTCCTCCAACAGCCACGACCCTTCCCAATACACACTCTAATAGAAAGTGGTATCTAGATTGAGGTAGTGCTGGGTTTCAGACTAATTTTTGAATTTGTTTTGTCTTCAGTGCATATGACCAGGTTTATAGCTATCCAAGTAAAAATACAATGCTGGATAAACCCAGCAGGACAAACTATACTTTGAGGCAAAATTACACATACATATCCAATGTCTTGAATTTGAGCCATTCATCAAGATGTGAACGAATATCGGCAGTGCTTTAACAAAATGGTCGGGGGTGGGGGAGGGACGGGGAGCAGAACACAGTCCCAAAGGCACCTCTACTTTTGTTCAGGTTACCCTGAAACCTGATCCAAAGAGGAATTACTGGTATATTCTGCAGTTTCATTTGCTATTTTGTTTACTTTTACTCTATGTAATTTTCATATTTGATGTACTGTAAATAGCAAGTCCCAAATCTGATTAAATTCTTTTGGGGAAAGTTGCTAAACATTTCAGAATATCATGATGGTTCTTGAGTGCTCTGCCTAATGCCTACATGTGAGGTTCTGTGGCAACTGGTCTGATCTCAGAAACTAAGCAGGCTCAGGACTGGTCAGAACTTGGAAGGGAGACTGCATGGGAACCCCAGGTGCTGTGGGTTTCTGAGGGATGCTAGACTGCACTGCAGTGGTGCCTTTAGTATGCTGCTGAACGTTTGCTTTTTGTAGGCAATGCAGGACCTCGCCATTTGTGTTGCGTCTTTTTTTAAGACCGTACCACACGAACCTGTCCAAAACTATACGAACAATCGATCTAATCGATGGATGTGAGAGACCATGCTTGGATACTCGACGTTTCCATAATGCTGGAACTACTGGGCGTGGGTGTCCTATTGATATATCACAGAGGAATAGTTTGCCATTAACTCCAAACTGGACATGTTTCAATTGCAGGTTCATGATAGCATTTTGATAAGCATACATCTCATGGTTATATTCTTGAGCCGCGGCCAAAGCTGTGTAGTTAATACCTTGATCTACAGAAGAAACCTCAAGTGGAGCAGAGTGGAAAGTACATCAGCCACTACATTGTCTTTTCCGGATATATATATATATATATATATATAGTATTTTTGTGAGAATTCTGAAATGAATGATAATTGTATTTGTTGTCGAGCTGACCAGGGCTCTGTAACCTTGGAAAATAAGGGCTTGTGGTTGGTAAAATCTCTGCCCTCCAAATAAAATAGGTTTTGAAAAGACAAGATGGCTAAAAGCTCCTTATCAAAAGCACTGTATTTCTTCTCTGCTTCATGAAGATGGTGGCTGAAGAACGCTAATGGTTTCCATTGCCCGTTGACATGTTGATGAAGTGCACCTCCTACAGTCATACTGGAAGCATCTGTAGAAAGGACGGTGGCTGCATTTAAAACTGGGTAGCTGAGCATAGCAGCATGACCCAGCAAATTTTTCGTCTTCAAGGAGACATGGTTTCCCTCTTCAGTCCAATGGATGGTTCTGGCGCTTCAGGACAATAAATCGAAAAGAGGCTTCATGAGCTGCTCCCAGATGAAACCAACGGTAAAAAAAATGACCATTCCCAAGAATTCCTGAAGGCTTTTAAATGTAGCAGATCCTGAGTACTTGGTAATGGCCTCAACTCTGGATGGCAGCGAAATCATGCCTTCCTGAGTAATCCTATGCCCAAAGAAATCAATTATGTAATAACATTTCTCTATTATCTTTCCATGATATCACTATACATTTCTTTGCAGTTGCTATTGCAATACTTAAAAGTTTTTCTTGGTATTTGTCCAATTTCAATTTTGTATCATTTTCATAAATATTTCCAAATAAAAATATTTTTGGATCCTTTGGTATCTTTATCTTCATAATTTGCCGTAATAATAAACTCAGTTCATTCCAAACTTTCACTTTTTCACAAGACCACACTGAATGCAATCATTTCTTGTCCAAAAATGCATTTATCTGGATTGGTGGTCAGTCCAAACTTTTGAAGACAAATAAAAAGTGTACAAAGATGTTCCAAATGTTCTTCCTTAATCCCAATGGTCACTAAAATGTCGTTGAAGTAAATAAAGACATTGGTCATACCATGTCCTAAAGCATCCATCACCTGTTGGAATGATTGAGTGGCATTCTTTAACCCGAATGGCATTTGTAAAAATCCCAATAATCCAAACGGGGTAATTATTGCTGTTTTTGGAATGTCTTCTGGCATACTGGTACTTGGTGATAGCCATGCAATGAGTCTTTTTTGGAGAAGATTTTCGCTTGATGCAAATTAGCCGAGAAATCCTGAATATGAGGTATCAGATAACGATCTGGGATGGTGGGGTTGTTAAGCTGCCTGTAATCTCCACAAGATTGCCATTGCGTTTTTGTACCATATGTAATGGAGATGCCCAGGGACTGTTGGACCTATGAATTATGCCTAGTTCCTCCATCTTTGCATACTCTTCCTTAGCTAAGCGCCGCTTCTCTGAGGCAAGTGGCACGCTTTAGCATGGATAGGAGGGTCCTTAGTATGTGAAGATTAACACTGTGCTTTGCATTGGAGGTAGAAAATTGTAGAGAAGTAATGTCAGGGAAATCTTCTAACAGCTTGTAGAATTCATCTATTGGTTTACCTAATGTTTAAAGGTGCAGAGCAGGGTTATAGATGTCTGCCAGAGGTATAGTCTGAAAAGTAGTTCCATCTTTTAGCCGACACCATTTTAAGTCGACGAGGAATGAATGAGCCCAAAGAAAATCTGCACCAAGCAAAGGTTGGGATACTGCTGCTATAATGGCCAAGTATAGAGATGATTCTCAAACTTGGCATTCATCATCCGGGTGCCAAAGGTCAGAATGTTGGAACTGTTAACTGCTTTTAATTGCAGGGTAAGATGGTGTATGTCAAAACTGGTAGGTGGAAATACACCAACTTCTGAACCTGTGTCCACCAGAAATTTTTGCTGGGTCAACTTGTCCCATACATACGTATAGTAGACTTTCAGGTTTCTTGCCCACCGCTGCAGCCCTTACTGGCAGTTGGCCTGGGCGTTTCCTGCAACCGGGCAGGGTGGAAGGCATTGCAGGCATTTAGTCCACAACGTCTGTGGTAATAACACCAAGACGAGGTGTCCAAAAGCTGCTTGCTTGTCTTAGGTCTTTGCCTGCTTGTTGGGAGTGATGTGCTAAGAGCACTAGAGTGTGACATGGGGTCAATATCAGAGGGGTTGCTTGTGCAGACTTGTCTTTCCTTGCTGTGCTTTTTAGCCAGCGATAGAATGTCTGCCTCTGCCACTACAGCCCTTGGTCTTCAAATGAACACTTGGATAACAAGAGCCTAATATCATCTGGCATTCGCTCTAAAAAGAGCAGCTTGAATAACATATTGGGCCTTTCGCCAGCTGCCAGGAACAGCATTTCATCCATTAGTTCTTAAGGGGCACGGTCTCCCAACCCATTGAAATGTAGTAGTTTGGCTGCCCTTTCCCTACGGGACATACCATATGCATGTAAAGTGTCATACATGGCGGTATGTAGTGCATCCCGTTGGAAGTCTGTGACCCTCTTTAGCAACGGCCTGGTCCAGGGCACTGACAAGAAGGTAATAATGAGCGGTGTCCAACTCGACTTTGCGAAGGTGAAATTGTGCTTCAGCATGTTGGAACCACAGCTCAGGTTCAGCTGTCCAGAAAGATGGTAGCTTCACAGCACTGGCTGCAGAGTCCATGTTTGTCTAAAGATATGTTTTTGGACTTGTCAGGGTCACCAATTGTGGCCACTAGAATCACAGTGCACTCAATGAATTTTGGATAAAAGATTACGTACTTGTAATAAAAATTATTGTTTTTAAAATACCATTGTCTTGGTGAATTCCTATTGTTGCTGGTCTATGTCGTAACTGTTACGAACTAACAACCCTTTTAATTGTGTTAAGGATATTGTGGCAATTAGTGAGACCTGGCTACAGGAGGGGCAGGACTGGCAACTTAATATTCCAGGATACATTTGTTTTAGATGTGATAGATCAGGGGGTAAAAAAGGAGGAGGAGTTGCTCTGCTTGTTAAGGAGGACATTACTGCCATGAGGTGGCAGGATGATATGGAGGGATCGACCAGTGAGGCTGTTTGGGTGGAATTGAGGGGTGGAGTTGATTGGGATACCCATACAGTTAGAGGGCTGGATGGGCTGGAGTTCGTTAAATGTGTTCAGGATTGTTTTCTAAATCAGTTAGTAGAAGAACCGACTCGGGATGGTGTAATACTGGATCTCCTGTTAGGGAACGAGCTAGGTCAGGTAGCGGACATTAATGTTGGAGAACCAATTGGGTCTAGTGATCATAATTCTGTTAGTTTTAGGGTAATTTTAGGGAAGAGCAAGGAGAGGCCTAAAGTTGAGGTTCTGGATTGGAAAAGAGTAAATTTCGAAGGAATAAGAAGGGATTTGGGGAGTATTGAGTGGGACAGGATATTTTCAGGTAAGGATGTTAATGAAAAATGGAGGATATTCAAAAAAGAAATTTTGAGGGTACAGAGTAGTTATGTCCCAGTGTGGATCAAAGGAAAGGCTGGAAGTCATAGGGAGGCTTGGTTTTCGAGGAATATTGGAAATTTGATTAGGAGAAAAAGGGAGGTGTACAAGAGGTATAAAGAGCAGGGAGCTGAGAAGTTGAAGGAGGACTACAAGGAGTGTAGAAGGAATCTTAAGAAATAAATTAGAAAGGCCAAAAAAAGGCTTGAAGAGGCTTTGGCTGACAGAGTAAAAATAAATCCAAAGGGTTTCTATAAGTACATTAAAAGTAAAAGATTAGTGAGAGATAAAATTGGACCCCTTGTAGATAGCGAGGGTAGGCTGAGTGAGAAGTCTGAGGAAATGGGGGAAATTTTGAATGATTTCTTTGCCTCGGTATTCACTAGGGAAAAAAATGTTGAAGCAGTTGAAGTAAAGAAAAATAGTGGGGAGGTCATGAAGCATATAAGGATAACCGAGTAGGTAGTGATGGCTGTGTTAAAAAAGATAAAGGTGGATAAATCTCCCGGACCGGACAAAATATTCCCTAGGACACTCAGGGAGGCTAGTGGACAGTTAGTGGGGCCATTAACAGAGATATTTAGGATGTCACTGGCCACAGGGGTGGTGCCAAAGGATTGGAGGGTGGCACATGTGGTTCCTCTGTTTAAGAAAGGGTCCAAATGCAAACCTGGGAATTAAAGGCCTGTAAGTCTGACGTCTGTGGTGGGTAAGTTGATGGAAAGTACAGGGATTGATAGGGAGTAATCAGCATGGTTTTGTCAGGGGTAGATCATGCTTGACAAACCTGATTGAGTTCTTCGAGGGGGTTACAAAAAAGATTGATGAAGGGAAAGCTGTGGATGTTGTCTATTTGGACTTTAGTAAAGCTTTTGACAAAGTTCCCCACAGGAGGTTAGGAAAAAAGGTGGAGGCATTAGGTATAAATAAAGAGGTAGTGAAATGGATTCAGCAGTGGTTGGATGGGAGGTGTCAGAGAGTAGTGGTAGAAGATTGTTTGTCCAATTGGAGGCCGGTGACTAGTGGAGTTCCTCAGGGTTCGGTCCTGGGTCCACTATTATTTGTTATATATATTAACGATCTGGATGTAGGGGTGGAGAATTGGATAAGCAAGTTTGTGGATGACACAAAGATTGGTGGTGTTGTGGACAGTGAGGTAGATTACCGTAGATTAAAAGGTGATTTAGGAAGGCTGGAGGTGTGGACTGAGAAATGGCTGATGGAATTTAATACAGATAAATGTGAGGTGCTACATTTTGGAAAGGCAAATTTAAATAGGTCATATACATTGAATGGTAGACAATTGAGGAGTGCAGAGCAACAAAGGGATTTAGGAGTTATGGTAAATAGTACCCTCAAGGCTGATACTCAGGTAGATGGTGTGGTGAAGAAGGCATTTGGAATGTTGGCCTTGATTTAGCTAAGATGTTTGACCTTTATAACTGAGGCAAGGTACTGGTTGTAAGCAACTTCAGTTTTGTCATATTACAGACAAATTAGTTTCCAATTTCCAACAATAAAACAATGTACAGGCAGTCCCCGGTTTACGAACCAGATCCGTTCCTAAGTCTAATTTGTGGATAAGTCGGAACAGATACAAATGGTTCTTATTTAGCGTCAGTTAGTCAAATGTTTGTCTTGGTTTATAGGGTACATTTTACCTTTCTATGCTATACATATAAAACTACTGGAGTCAATTTCTTTAAGTAGACATTAAGGAGGTTTTTACAGAGCTTTCTTTTTCCTCATCATAAATTGCCTTGTTGTAGCTGAGGCCCTCGGTAACTGTACAGTAAACTTTGGTGAACCTCTCTGTATTAGGATCTTGCTGCTCAAACTCTGCCATCCCTGCTTCAATAAGACAAAAGGCTTCAGCTGACCCTTTCGTCAAACACTTAGCCTATCCTTCGATGCCTTATTCCTTGGTGCACTTTTTTCCTCTTGCGAAATGTAGGTCCTTTTAGGCATTTTTTTCCAAAATAAGCTAGTCTTGTCTACATTAAATATTTGGTCTGGCAAATGACCTTGCTCCTCAATAATTTTTTTTCAACATTTCAGGAAAATCACTCGCAACACTTACCTCGGCATTTGCTGCTTCACCTTTCACTTTAATGTAAATTTGCTCTCACCTTGAAACGATTGAACCAACAACTGGGTGGCTTAATAATAATTGTAGCTTTCATCCGGGCAGGGCCTTTCACATGCTCCATTATTCTCACTTTATCCTTTAAAATTGTTGCAATCATTGACTGATTATAGCCTAACGCTAACGCTTTTCCAATGACTGATGGCATTTCACCTCTTTCCATTCACTTTATTATTTCAACTTTATTTTCAATTGTGATCATTTTCCTTTGATGCATCACCTGCATTTGTATGGTTACAAGGATAAATAAGAGAAAAGTTTATCCAAATGCGAAGTTATACATTCAACCTAGTGATCCAACTTAAAATAGCGGATGACGTTCCCCTTCCTCTAGCCGACGAACTGCTGAAGCTGCGCGTAGTCCGTTCGTAAGTAGGCGTTGTCTGTAAGTCGGACATTCTTAACCCGGGGACTTAATATATAGGCTTCGCATAAAGTGTGTGTACTTCCATAGAAGTTTCGTACAAACAGACTGGGACACTCAACATGCTAAAGTAGTGTGACATATCTGCTTCACGCCCAACTATGACCCATTGTTTTTAAACGGATATTCCTAATACTAATTTTTTTCTCCTTTTGTATTTTTGACACAATAATTACGCTGGATCGGACAATTATAGGGAAGTTGATAACTATAATATCTGAGGTGTGGAGAATTTGGGCTCTATTGACTGGTCTCTCCCCTCAGGTTGTATGTATAAAGGAATTTGGATGCAATAAAGATTTGTACAATGATCAGTTTATCCTTACCACAACCTCTGATGCTATGTTTTGAATCTTACCCCAAATTGATGGTAAGTTAAAAAGATAATGTAATTCTTGCTTTGTATTTCTTGGGGAATTATACATGTTCAGTTATGGAAGATTTACCAACAAGAACAGTGTTTATTGCCAAATATGAAGGTGTTTAAGTCGATGCAGCTTTCTTCAATGGCTGCTGTCTGTGTTGGGGAGACCATCTTTATTTTCAATGTCTATGATGAAAGAATGGAATATATTGGCAAGTTAGGCTGGTACTGGTCAAGTACCCCTTATCCGAAATGCTAAAAAATCCAAAACTTTTTGAGCGCCGCATGCTGCCATAAGTGGGCGCCATTTTGTTACCACCAGACCTACGTGCATAACTCAAATTTTTTTTGGCCATCCAGCAGAATTTCTAGTATTTGGTGCTGCATATATCTTTTTTTGTATGCACAGATCAAGTTTTTTTTGATAAGTACAAAACATTATTTACTTGTGAAATCTGAAATTATTTTCCACCGAAAATGCCATATTTGAGTGTAACATGACCAGCAACATTATCATGTTGAAAAAAACTAAAATATAGTGTACTGTAACCTTTTGATCAACACATAGCATTGCAGGTGGAGACTGAAAGCCTGCCATTGTTTTTTGTTGTTTAACAGATGATACAGGTATTTGCTGATGCTACTGTGCTGCTTAGTTACTGTAAGGTAAAACATCATGAGATGGGAATGTGTAAGGAGTTACCCTGTACAGGGCTGTAACAAGATGTGAATGCATCCTTGTACTTACAAGATAAGAGAGACATTGATGGATTGAGAGGCAGGAAGCTAGCAGGGAAAGGATAGCAACAGTTTTAGTCATTGGACAAGTAATGATATGATGATGTTCTAAGCATGTATCCAAGGGTATAAAAAAATCACCATTTTGCTGATAACGGCAGAATGCATTCTCCGACTAACATTGTTAGTCGCAAGTGTTACAATCCGGTAATAAAGAACAAAGAACCCTGATTTCGACTCAGTCTGGTGTTTGTCTCACTCATTCATGAACAAAGCAGACCTAACATTACCCAAAACAAATTATTCCAAAATCCGAAACACTTCTGGTCCCGTGCATTCTGGATAAGGGGTTCTCGACCTGTACATGACTTGAACTTGATTTTTGGACAAGGATAGACGATTGAAGCCCGACGGGTGCTGAGAGAAGTTAGGATTGCCTGAATACGATATCAAACAACTGACAGCCTCAAGAAACTATCAAAAAAAATTGAGCAAATTAAATTAAAATAAATAAGAATAAAATAATAGGTAAAAATACACGTTTAAAATTGTAAAAGTAAATGTTCTCTGAAGGAACACATAAACCTTTGGTGAAGATAGGGAGCAAATATTCAGCCAGCGGAGTGTCATGGTCGAGCCTTGCTCATTGCAGTTGTTTTGAATAACATTGTGTGAAACAGCAATGACGTCATCCAGGGTGAAGAGCTGGTTGATGCTGCTCGCCATTGAGGTGACTCCCTTAAAGTGTCTCCTTATCCCTGCTTAGTAAGAGTCACCCCGGTCAGAGGCTTTATCTGTAACCTTGGGAGAGGGTGAGATGGCTGTTGGTCTTTCAGACGGCTTAATGGGGGGGGGGGGGGGGGGGAGGAAGCTGCAGATGCAGCGATGGTAAAATGTTTTCAAAGAATGTGATTAAAAATAAAGTTAAATGCTTAAGGTCTATATTTTTATGAAAGTGAAGTTTGTTTAGTGTAAGTACAGTATAGTCATTCTGTTTTTTTTTGTCTTTTGAACTGTTTATTGTTAGTGCAGGTGTATTAGTTGGGCATTGTAAGAGTGAGTCTCAAGCAACCGGGAAATGTACTTATTTGGCATCTACCAATCCCCAGAGGTGCTTGATATCAGGGGTTTTACTGAATTGCTTTTTAGATCTATAAATTTCTCCGGTACTTTTATATTTACTAATTATTTATTTGTATTCTTTATTCACTGTAGACCTATACTACTTCAGTTTTCTTGGAAGTTTTCTGACTTTGTGATGACAAATAGTTGTTTAATTTTCCTGCTATTTCTTCATTTCCTGATACTATTTCTCCCTCATTATATTAGTGACCCACATTCATTTCGCTAAACTTTTCCTTTTTTTAACATATCTATATGTGGCATTTTAATTTTTTTATGTGAATCATTGCACATATTCTAACTTCCTTGTGTCCCAATTCAAAAAGAGTGGGAAGTAGAAATGGATAACTATAGGCTGATTAGTTTCACACTTTTATAATTGGAAAAATGTTAGAATCAATTATTCAGGAAGTAATATCAACATATTTGGAAAATCATTATTCAAGCAAGGTCAGCATGACATCATGAACGGGAAATTATATCTGACAAATTTATTAGAATATTTTGACGAAATCCAAACCAGAATGGATAGAGGGGATCAAGTAGATGTACTAAATTCCACAAGGCATTTTTGCCTGATGCAGGGTTAAGTTGCAAAATGCCTGCTCACGTTCATATTAGAGTTGAACAAGCGAAAGCTATAAGTTGGGACAAGGTGGTCTTTTTTGGGTTGGTACCCTGAGAGTAGAAGCCATTGTAAAATTACCAAGGATTAAGTGATGTGAAAGATGAAAGTCTGCAGACTCTCTGGTTGTGCTGAGAAAGGCTGTAGCAACTCAACAGTTCTCATAGCATCCATAGAAGGTAAAGGTATATTACTGACATTTCTGGCCTGAGCCCTTCCTCAATGTATGAGTGAAAAGCAGGAAGGCACCTATATTAAGACTGGTGAAAAAGGAAGAATGGGAGGGGGGAGAATACAGACCAACAAACAAAAGGTGTTTTGTGGAGGGGGTGGGGGTGCTAATGGTAACCAAAGAAGTTGATGTTCATGCCATCAGGTTGGAGGATGTCCAGATGAGGTGTTGTTCTTCCAATTTGCCAGAGGTCTCAGTCTGGCACTACATGATACAGAGGACAAACATGTCAGCATGGGAATGGGGTAGGGAATTTAAAGAGGGTTAATTAATAAAGAACATACAAAAAGTGTATACAATGTACACAAAAAATTTAATAAGATTATATGGATAGTTGCACAAACTTAATAAGGCATTCAGTATGTCAAAAACATACATGAATTGTGAATCATATCCATAATTCACATTCTAATGATTTTTTGGGGAAAAAAAACTAATAACACAAAAAAGAGAGAAGAAAATAGTAAAAGAGAAAAACTCAAAACCCTTGCTTTACAGCATTGCCATATGTTATCTATGATTAAGAGAAAAACGAAGGTAGAAAAAAAGTAAATAGAAAGAATGTGGAGAAGACGCAAGACAGACAATTTACTTATATTGAAGTGATGGTTATAAATGACCCCCATAACTTCTGAAATATTATAACTGAATAACGAATAATGAATCTTTTCCATATTCAAACAAGACGTGATGTCACACAACCACTGATCATGAGTGGTGGGGCAGCATCCTCCAATTTAAATAAAATTGCTCACCTCACCAGAAGACGGGCAAAAGAAATAGCATGACTCGGAACCAGAGTCAAAGAAGAACCTTTCCCTCCCATTGTACTGAAGAGGGCCACCAAAGGATTTGGTGTTAAATCTATATTAAAACATTTTGACAAAGTATGGAAAACCTCTTTCTTATTTTTTTAGTCTAGGACAAGTCCAGAACATATGTATTAATGACACTTCTCCACTCTTACACCTGTCACATTGTGGGGGGGGGGGGGGTCACATCGGAATAAAAGCGAAACATTTTAGTCTTATGCATTGCCTTAAATGAATCTCACTCCATCCCTTCAACTCTGAGTTGAATTTCTTTGAACTGCAGATGTGGTCGCTCTGGATTTTAATGGTTACTGTCAGATTTCACTTTTCGTTTCCACATCACATTACCTACCCTGCACTTTGTTTTTTTAATTTTACCAACTTATTTAATTCTGTTACAATTCCCCTAACCTTGTCATGGTTCATCTTCTTTGAACTCTATTGAGAGGAAGCTACCAGTCATAAGCTGGCTTTAATGAACAAGAGCTAGTTAGTTATACAAATACACAGGAACTGTTTATCGTTTTATAAATGATTAAATTTAAAACTGCTAACTGCACATTAACCTTGCTGCCCCTTAATATGACAATTGTATTTTGGTAATTAATGATGGTTAACTGGATCTCTATCTGGATTGCAGCTGAGTGAAAATGGAAAGAGATTCTGCCTTCTACATTTTCCGTAATTGAATATACCATTCTAGGCTGTTGCTGGAGTGACTGAAAGTTGAACAAATACACAACTTTGTTCTTTACTAGAGGATGGAGTAGTGATTCATACTGGTTTGGGAAAAAAGAATGTAAGAAGGAACACAGTATATGCTAACAGACTCCTCACCCCATCCCCCAAAGAAATAAAACGAGGCTTTTCTGACTGGCTTTAAAAAAAAACTTTAATTTTCTAAGGACATTTATGCTTTTTTTTAAGATTGATAATTGGAAAACCTCCAGTGTCAAACCTCAAAATAATATTTTTTGAATTATGTAGGCTAATTATATCTTAAGGATTTGCGTGTGATCCCTAGGGCTTCACTTATGGAACTGCACACTTGGGACCAGAACATTTTCATTGGGAGTCCTGTTCAGCCTATATTGAATCTTCAAATTTAAATAGCATAATTTTCACCATGTCCTCCACAGAGATGGATGAGGAATATTTGCTTTAAGAAATGACTACTTTCTCTTAGGTTCGAACTGTTAAAAGCACGAGTTTTAAATTAGATTGTGAATCTTGAATAGGTAGTCTAGCAGCACTGGTGGGATTGATACAACATCAGGATATTGATAGTATTGCTGTAGAAGTATTTTTGTTCAGAATTTCCAGCAACTTGCCCTTCACATGTCTTGCAATGCTGGAAGACCTGTCATGTTTTGAACTACAGTGTCCTTTTTGTTTGACAGAAAGTGGTTAGGATTTTGTCTTCGTTTTTGTCAAATAATTTAGTTCGTTGTTCGTAGCTTTAAATATTTAAAATAGTTTGAAATTGTAGCAGCTGCTACTGTTGGAGAGGTTACGCTCAAAGAAGAGACACACACTATGGGAGTGAATTCAACACTGATTTATTATGCTGGCAGCTCAGAAGCCCATCTCTGATGTCATCATGCCACCCAACTGGTGACATTACAATCCCCTTCCTGGGATTGGTCATTTAGTGCTACCTGGGGAGTGGCCAATCAGTGAGCCCCTCTCATACCTGGGTGTGGCTGTTTCCCCAGCTCCACCTGATTGGCTGCTACTGGCCAGCCCATTGGAGTGGGGCGCTGCAGCCACGTGCTGCTGAGCGCCAACTTCAAAGTGTGTAGCCCGTCTTATACTCTTAGTGAAGGATACACTCGATTGAATCAATGAAGTGAGAGTTCATGGCAGTTTGGTGTGGCTGTGTCGTAGTTTGTTGCAGTCACATTGGAATTTGTTTGATCAGTCAGTCCAACTGGAGAAATAAAAGTGTACTTGTGTTTTGATGGGATATACAGTTTGTACATGAGGAAACGCTGATAAATGTTGCAATGTGTGGTTGCAAACATCATCATGGATATTAAATCATTTCATATCAAAACTGATACACAGTCGTAAATTATTTTTTGTGTACATTTATAATGTCCTTTTTGTTAATGCTTTCAATTATTTCCTTTTTTCTCAGTCAATGCCGTTGCCTAGCTAGACCTCAAGAACAGTGGGCGTCTTGAGTTCACAAAAAAGTTTGTTCATAAATCTAGTGAACAAGCTCCTCTCTCTTGGGTGATTATATAATCTGTACCACATATTTAACCCTTATAACCTCTGATCTGAGCTGTAAGCCACTCATAATTATGTAAGATTGCAAACCAACCACTCCAAAAGATGGGTGATAAATGTATCTTGCAGACACATTTTTGAGAACTAAAAATGAACAGTAGCATTGAAAGGTGTATGTCCATTTGCAGTCTTTAGGAACCTTCCCTGAGATCCACTTATAAGCATTGGTTATTGGGAGCAAAACCTTGATGGTTTCCCTATCCAGCTGCCAATTGCTGAAGGCAACCTATTGGGCTTCACTGAAGGTAGTCACGCCAGCAGAAATCTATGATCAACACAAACTATTTATTTCTATAATTTAATTCCATGATGAAACCTAGAATTGTAACTCATATCATTTATTCTATCAGTGAATAAATTAAAAGCTTTGGATTTTATTATTTATTCTTGATCATTGGTGTTTTTTAAATCAAAATTGCATTTTGGATGGCACAGTTAGTGTAGCGGTTAGCATACCTGTTATAACACCTGCAACCGTAACCAGGGTTCGAATCTCCCGGTGTCTGTAAGGAGTTTGTATGTTCTCCATGAGTTTTTCCCAGTGGCTCCGGTTTCCTCCCACCATTCAAAATGTACTGGGGGGTTGTAGGTTAATTGGGTGGCATGGGCTCATGGGCCGAAAGAGACAGTTACCGTGCTGCATGCCTAAATTTAAATTTATCGTCATATATGATTCTGAGTAATGCATTCATATCTACTACCTTAAATCATCAGTCTTGTAGTGTACTTCATCCACAAAGTAAGTTCCAAATAGGGCAGAGAATAAAACAGAAAGTAGAATAGTTGACCCCACCTTCAGTGATCTCTGTCGCATGATCTCATCCCCAGCGGAGTTAGATCGGCGTCGCTGCTATCGTTTGCAAACCCTAACTTCAACGGAGCTAGATCAGTGCAGCTAACCTCGGGCCCCACCTTCAACAAAAGTAGGCCACTTCCGCCTGATCCCACCCCCGGCGGAGGTAAATCAGCCTTGCTGCTCCTCAGTTGGGACACTGCACCCTGGCAGGCCTGCTGGATTTTTGGCGCTAACGAAGCGCTGCAGGGGCTCTTCTTGGAGGCCTTCTCATCAGGCTCTTTCCACCCTGCCTCTGCCCCAGACCCTCATCGGGACCCGGAAACCTCCCACCGGTTGACCCGGACCTTTTGCGGTATACCTCCGCCTCCAGAGGGCTATATCAGGGCCTCCCCTCATCGGGACCTGGGAACCTCACACCGGAAGTCCCAGAATTTTTACTGCTCCCCTCCTCCGTAGGGGTCGTTCAGGAGTTTGATTCCATTTAGTGGATCACACTCCTG